>NW_019384588.1:367674-416742 GCF_000671375.1 Centruroides sculpturatus | reverse complement strand
ATATATATATATATATATAATTTATTGATTTACATGTTTAAATTTTCTTTCTAAATATAAATAACTTAAAATATAAAATATATATAAATGTATTGTTTGATGTTAGCTTTTGTTTAAGAAACTGACTTATGCCAGAATACTAAGAACCATTCTTTAACATCATCTGGCATGTACAAAAAGTTGGTGTACCTATATTTACACTTCTGAACTATTCGTTTAGTAGAGTTTTTTCACTAATTCTTTAATTTTAAATAATTATTTTTATATTATCTTCAATAAGAACTTTCATTTATTGCAAGTTTAAAAGGCTATTTTTTTGTGTAATTTTTTATTTTAAAACTTTAAATCGATTTGTTTACGTTTAAAATTTAGATTTATTTATATATTTATTATAAAATTTAAGATAATTTTAGATAAAATATTATTTAATAGTACCATTTTTACTTTGGTAAATAAGTAAAGGCAGCTTTGCGGGATGACAGAAGTGATTTGCAGGGAAGCCCCTCTCCGGCTACTGACTCATCACTCGCGTCACGTGACTAACCTAGTAAAGCAAGATCTGTCACTTGACCTCTGACCTTAATCCCTCATCATCGTATAGTCGTTCTGATAAGAGATTCTACACAAATATAAGACTTCTCTCGAATTTTTATTATTAGGGAATTAAAATTAAATTTCTTTTTTAAAGGAAAAAAAATTATATTTAATGAAATTCGAGTAGTTTTTAATTAAATTTTTATATCCTTTATTGAAACCTTTTCCCTATTTTGAAATGACGTCAGAAGATGGGGTTGACGTTAACATTCTGCTTGCATCACTTTCTTAGTTATTTCTGTCTTATCACTTTGATGAAAACAAAAGTTTCCCTTTTAACAATAGATTCGTCGAAAATTTTAATTATTTAAAATACATTTAACTTAAACGTGCGGGTATTTTTTTACTTATAAAACTGAGGACACAATAGAAATTTTAAATATATTTCCAGTTACCCATATATTGGATATTTTACATGGAATCTTTCTTAATTATACTTAAAAATGTAATAATTATTATACAAATATATTGGATATTTTATATATAAATTTGCTTAATTATACTTTTAAAATGTTATAATTATTATAAAAATGTACATATAAATTCTAATGCTTTTATTTAATTAAAAATAACCATTTTTCATCCAGATTTACGGAGAATCAATAATTAACAACTTTCACAGAATATAAACGAAAATGTAACGAAATTAATTTTTTTAACAACAGTTAAATAAAATAATATAAAGAAAAATTTAAATAAAAAACAAAAAAAAAATAGGCCTATTAACTACGAAATGAATGAGTGAGTCACTGGGAAAGTAAAAGCAGAAAATAAAAATCTATGTAAAGAAAGTACCAAAATAATAATAATTATTAATCCCTTGGGTGTAGGAAAAGTTGACTGCCTTAATTTATAAGTAGCTTATTTACAATGGTAGTTGAATTTTTCTACAAAAAGTCGGTTAGAACAATATCAAAAGAGTTAAAAACTCACGAACAGAAAATAGTAATTTACAACTTTAAGGACAGGTTTATGTCTCCACTCACGACATGTTGGTCCGGTTGTAAATCTTCACGAATTTAGCTTGTCTCCTCACTCTGATTTTCTTTTTTTCCATAAGAATCTTTTTATTTTTCTTTTATTTATTAAGGATTATAGTTTCTATATTGTTTCCTTAAAAAAAAGAACAAATATTTATCAAACTCTCTTGATAAATATATATGTGTATATTTTATTATATTAAATGTATAACGTTACTACAGACTAATTTATCTTTAAGTAGGTAAAATATACATTTTATACGCCTTGAGACTAAGAATATTTATAAAATTATAGTAGCATCAGCTCGTAAATATTGTCTAGATTTTAAATTAGTACAATTTATTGTTATAGCTAGAAAATATATTCTTGTTTAAGGTCTTTCGATATTTTCGTATGGTATTAAAATGCTTTCAGGCCTCGAGTTTTCGTTCTATTCAGCATTATAATTAACGAGATTAAGAAAGTTGAAGAGAAAAAATACGTCTAAACATTATTTAGAAAAATTGAAATTTTATATTTTAAGTATTTTAATTTTTTTTAAGGTAAAAATAAGAAAAATTTGACATTTTTTACAGTTTATATTATTAATACTTAACAGGAGATGAATAATTGAATAAATATTAATTTCTTAACTTAGAAGAAATATCCTTCACGATAACCCTTCAAAAAGTACCATTTATGATAAGTCAGATGAAGGACAGTTATCGTGAAGATCTTTACTTAATAAATATTGATAAAATTATAGTTTTAATATATAAAATATAATAAAAATTACATAGATTTGAGTAGTTTACAAGAATAAATAATATGAAATTCAAAGCTTCGACTTCTCTCGTTACAGTAGCTTATAATAATCAACAATGAATCAGGACAGTTAAACAACAAGGTTGGACGAAAGTATAGTGTTTAAAATAATATATAAATAAATAAAATATAATAATTTATACCTCTTTTTTAAAAATTGAATACTATATAATAAGGCAGTTAAAATAATAATAAGTGCCCTACTTACTATTGAGCTGCCTTTTAGCCTATATTAAAAAAAAATGAAGAATAAACATGATCCGAGATAAATTAATTATATAAACAAATACTTTATTATAATTTAAATTCAGTCTAATGCATTTTTAGCGCAAATTAAGAGAGAATTTTCTAATTTGTAATGTAATATTCTTTATTATCTTCGAAGATGAATAAAAATTTTAAAAATGAATTATTAAATAAGTGTTTTATAATTGTGTAAGAGTTCGATTTTATTTCACATTATTACAATTAACAAGAAGAAAAAATACATATAAATAGTGCTATACTTGTTCCAGGCTTCGACTTTCGCTATATTATTATAAGGGGCTGTACATAAATGATGTACAGTACACACTGGAAGGGGGAGGAAGTTATAGCAAGTCAGATAAGAGGAAGGAAAGGGTTTGTCTGTTTTATTTCATTAAATTTTTTACATTTTATGCATTTTGTTATATTTCTTTCAAAATTTTTTGCATGCTTCCTTTCTACTTTTGGTATAAATCATTCATAAAGGTTTAAAGGAGGGTTGAGTTTTGTCGGACGTCCGAAGAGAAGAGGAGAGAATAAAAATTTCAAGAAAAATACGGACATAATTTATGAACAGCCCATAATCAGCAATTANTTTATTTAAAACAATTTTAAAACATTTTATCTCATTTTTCACTTTATAAACTTAGTTAAAATTAATAAAATACTAGTATAAATAAATTGACGTAGGGAGATAATTCTAGTTTATATTTTATATAATCATTTTACTAAACAATAGTTAGATGAGAAATTAATATAAAATTAAATTAGATACATATTAATATTTTACTGATTGCGTGTTGTATCAGTTTGATAATTTATAAACACCATCTGTTAATGATCAAGGTTTCGATTTTTATTTTTAATTTTACTTTCTTCTTTTTTTTCTCTTTCTCTAAAGCTAGTGAACGTATAGAGAAAGCGTAATGGGACCTTGAATGATAGATAGCCTACATTTACTAGAGTTTAACCTTGCGCGACTCAACATTAGTTTTAAACACTCTCACTTTATATACTTTAATAGAGAGTTATAGTTCAAGGTTTAGGTTTGTTTATCCACTCGATAATCAATGAATCAACACTTGTCTGCCTTTGATAAGAATGTTGCTAACAGATGTCTAAAGCCTTTTATAACTAGGAAAAAAGAATTTTTTCTTTATTAAAATAACGAAAAATAATAATTGATAACGATAAGTTGTCTAGACGTTCTCTAAAACGAAGTCCAGGTAGTAAGAGGATTTTTAATTATAATATATTTCAGTAAATAATAAATATATTTTAAAATTCATTTTTATTTAATATATCGAAAGGAGAAAATTAGAAGGAAAAAAATATATTTTATTAAATTTCTAGCTTTATAAATATGAAAAGGAACAATTATAAAATATCAATATTTGCACTAAATCTCACATTTGGAAGGAAATTCTTTATCCAAGAAAATTTATTTTCAGAAAATTCGTCATTAAGTTTCTTTTTGTGTCTACTTTACTATTTCTTTTCACTCCAAGAAACATAATTTTCCATCTTTCCGCCTTTGGTTATTAAATATGCTATGTTATTGGTTGGAAGCCAGTTGATTGAGTGTTGAAGATGTTGGAAAAGGCGGCTTAAGACTAAAGTGGTAAAGTTGAAAATACGAAATCAGCAACCGCTAAATCATGTGATTAAAATGGTGTCTTAAAAGGTGGACTGCCCCGTTATGTAACACGAGGTTAAAGGCGAAGGTTTTCAAAAGAGAAAGTTTCTTATCAATTCTAGTTAGAAAGTTACAACAACGTTAAATGATAATCGTGTCATGTGATTATTATCGTCTCATTTGTTTATTTTGAAGCGTACAAAATTAATTTTCTTCAAATTTTGTTCGATATTTTTAAATTTTCTTTTCTTTCTTTTTATTAATTTCCTTAACGGTATCCTAATTGAATAAACTCTTCTATTTATTATTTATATACAGTAAAGTGCATTGTTTTTTTTAAATTTCGATAGAAACTTTAATATATATCATTTTTTATATTGATTAATGTACAATTAATTATCCTAAATTTGATTCTATTATATTCTATTATTATATTTAGTATGCGCTATATATAGGATATACTGTTTATTATTTTTATATATCTTCACGTGTGGGATTTAATAAATATTTTGCTTTCTAATCAGTTATAAACATTTTTAATTAATGAATATTGCTTCACTCATTTCGCTTCCTTCATTAAAACCTGTTTATCGTGTAAATCTCTTAGATAACGGTTGTATACGGTCGAACCTCCAATAACAACCACATCTAAACAGCGACCATTTTTTCGTGAACTTTTTTGAACAGAAATGCAATAAAATAACTTGTAAACAACAGCCACCTGCGAAAAACGGACATTTTTTATGTTCCCGTCGGTGGCCGTTGTTCAGGGGTTTGATTGTATACACATGAACATTTTTTATAAACAATCACTAACTATTATGAAGCATGTTTGTACTGTTTAAATTCAGAAAATATATATTATTTTCCGGTATCTTATTATCTAGAGCTGATATATTTATCATTTTTATATAATACGAAGCGTATCAGAATGTATTTTCTATTATAGTAAATGATTTATAACAGTAAGTTATGAATCATCTCATGTATATTAAGTATTTTTTTCTTCTGTAACATTAATTCTAAATTATTTATACATGTGACGCATTAGTTTTATCTTCTCTCTAATATATAACGAGTAATTTTTAACCCGTTATACACATTATTTAATAATATAAATCACGAAATTCCGTTTAACGTACAGCGTATCGCTTAAAACAATGGAAATTCCCATAGATGCGGAATGAAAGATCATAACAAATTAATTTATATGGCATTAAAGTATGTTCAATCTTTTGTTTTTAACAATGTTTTAATAAAGATCACCTTTTAAAAAACGATTACAACTTACTAGACATATATCACCCCCTCTTATAATAGAAGCAAAGTTACATCGTCTAGTAAAGTAAGCGAGTTGTTAGCTAGAAACTACGTGATTGAACATATATTATCTGAGTTACTGTTCCCGTTATGGTAGAGAGGCCAACCTATTGTGTCAATGTTGACCCGAGGGCCAAGCACAGAATACGTGACTAATCATAGCCGCCATTCTTAAATCACTATTAGTCTACGTAACTCGCAACTAAAGAAAAAAAACGACATATAACGAATATATATATATCTTATAGTTTTTATATATAAAAATAATACTGTTGATCTCAAGTTAGAAAACATCTTCATTATTTTATATAGACACTCTCTCATGCCTATATAGGCATGTTAACTTTATACACGACTAGTAAAATGTTTAATTATCTAAGCTTTATATGTGATAAAAATTTTATTGCTTTTTTTAGCAAATTAATAACTTAAATGCCGACAATTTCGACTGGCGAAACAGATTAAGAAGAATTTTAATATCTTATATATAAACGAATGAATAATATTTCTCGACTAGACAATTTTTCAAACTGCAAAATAAGCGTTATATATATATACAGGCGCATACATCATGATATACGTTGTACTGTACATCTCAAAAATTACCTGCTTAACTTGGTAATCTTGCAAATCGCTTTCTTTTGTATTCAAGTGAAGTCCTTTCTTCTGATATCTCAGTAGAAACCAAACCACGTAGGGAAAGAACTGGAAATTGGCAAAAGTTAACTATAAACTTAGAATTCTCATATTTCTCTTTAGCGCAACGTACAAGTTTAAACTATTCCGATGTTCGTCCGAGCGTCATTTTTGTTTTTATTCTTTGTTCAACGAACTGATTCTTTGGGTAATAAAGTCATTCAGGTGTTTAGAGAGAGGTGACGAATGTTTTTTATTCTATTCCAAACCCTTCTCCTAATGCTTACTTATCGATCCCTTTTATAATAATCGTATATTAATGCTGACAATTAATCGATTATCGCGGATATTGGGGGAATTGAAACTTGATTCTCGAGGGGGGATGATACTTCACTTCAGATCTCTCTTTCCAACTTTTAACGGTTACAATGACTGGCGACCACGAACATCAGTAAAAGTTGTTTCACAGAAAAGTCCTTTAAGAGTTGAGTATTCAGGAAATAGATTTTCTCGATAGATTTGATAGCGTGTGACTGCAATTGTTCGTCGGAGTCGTTCGAAAGTCACGGAGTAGCGGTTGTCATGGTGATAGCGCGCTTCCGTAACCACCCCTTAAAACTATCCCTCTAACTGTCAGGGGGATCCACTGAAGAGAAGTACTTTATATGGAAGAGTTTCATGCTTTAAGTGGAACGTTTTATAAAGTACTTCATCACTATCTGATTGAAACGACGTTTTTGTTAGAAAATGATTTTTTAAAAGGCTGTTTGACTTATATATATTCTGTGTCCAGTTATTTTCGTTTAGGGCCGTCTATTATCCTTGTTTAAAGTCTATTAAATCTCGTAATGGCGGATAATAGTCAGATGAAACTAATTAACTGTAAAATATGCCACGCTTGATTGATTAACTAATTTCGGTATGTAATTTTTCCTCACCTATTAACGAATTCAGCTGTATTAATTATAACGGCCTTACATAATTTATGTAAAATCTTGTGATTTCTCTTATTTTCTATGTTGTTTCTGATATTATATATATGTATATTTAATATGTTAAATCTATCTCTAGACTATTTTATATGTATGACTTTTAGATGTAGATATACTTTCATAAAATCGTTACTAATTTAACCGAATTTTCATAAAATTAATACGTTATACACAGCCTGGCCCAAAAATCAGTTAATCCGTTTTACTTGTGGTAAACAGGAACGTAAACTGAGTTTAGAACAGTGCGTTTTTCTTTTACATAATTACTTCAAGCATTGTAAAAATATAATTAAGATAATTGTATATTTTTAATTAATTATAATTTATTTTTTACAATTGTTAACTGACTTTAGGGCCACCCTGTACACGTTGAAAAAACACTTAAAAACAAGAATTAATTTTTCAACACAATTATAAAATTCCACAATATCTTATATATATATATAAACACAGCTTTTTTTTTCCCTGGAAATCTATGAGAGAAAACAGGAAAAATTTATTCTAACAAATCCTCTATACTTATTTTCGTAAACTAGCAATTTTTCATATCTAATATCCTTCCGGTTTTAGGGTTTTTTTTTATTTTTTTTATTTTTTTCTTCGGTAATAAAACTCTTGAGCAGCTGGTATACATTCTAACACGTTCGAAAACTGACAGCTTTTCAACATGCAGACTTTATAATGTTCTTTACATATCTTTGGTATGATATGAGGGATTGCAATGCAAACTTGGATACATTATGAGGCACAACAGCTTTGCGATGAATACCTGCATTCCGAACGATCGATGGAATTCGACAATCATGCATGTATCAAATACGATGTTGCTAAAGGAAGTTGTTTTGCTTGGTGTTTCCCGTTATTTTTCTACTTCCTCTTCCTGGATCTGCTAACTGTTTACTATGGATAACGATACAGGAATCTAGAGATTGTGGCTTTACTTTTTCTTTTATTATATCATATTTTTTTTATTTATATACGTGTGTGTGTATATAATATTTATATTTATTCCGTGTTTATCCTCGTTTAAATTCTAGTAATAAAAATATCAGCATACGTTTTCATATATGCTGAGATTTTCTACAACTTTATCATGAATCTCCTTCCGTGTAGACTATATTGTTATTAAATTATTCTTAAGTGTATGTGCGGATAGTTTAAAGAATTTAAGAGAGAAAAATCTCGGGAAAAAATCTCCGAAATCTGCGAAGAAATTCTGGAAAAAATTTACATATTTTCGATTTCGCATGAAAAGTGATGCATCTATTAACAAGCGATGCTATTGGAGAAAAATCTTTTTACATTAAATTTTTGGTTTAAAAAGTATATTTTTAAGATTATTATTATTGATGTTAAAAGGTTATATATATATATTTTTACGTATTAAAATAGTTTCCTGTAAATTTTTTCGAGTAAAAAAATGAAGAAAATTAATTACTTTTCTACATCAATATTTTGCTTAAAAATTGTTGCATAAGTTATTTTCAAATTCCAAATAGAGAAAGTGAGGAGCAAGAGCAAAGTTTTAAATCTTATCTCTGAGAAAAATAAATATTTTTACGTTTAGTTCAAAGAAAAGTTAAACGACCGGTTGTTACATCGATATTATTTATGTTATTATTACTTTAGTAGTGAGAGTAGCATTTGACATATGAGAAAAATTTCAATCCTTCCCCCTTAAAAAAATCATTATCGCATGAATTTCTAAAATAATTTAATCGCTTGACGAAACAGAAAAGAAATTATACAAATGTTGAATACTAAGTATTATATTACGTGAAAGGAAGTTTAAATATCGTTAAATAGTAGCGGCCATGTTTTATATTCAGTATTAACGCCTGCAACGATATCTTTCCCTTAAAACGCGAACGCGTTAAGGAGAAGAACGATTTAACTTTAATGAAAAAAGAAAAAGAATTTAATGATGATGATTATTATTATTTTATTAAATAAGAATAATTTTCAATACATTTCGAAAAAGTTTTAAGAGTTATTCAACACTGTAGGCGGTTAGTTATATTTTAAGGAAGAAAGAAAAAGTGGAAAGAATGGTTGGATCTGTTTGATAATTCGCCCATCGGTTCTTCAATTAGCTGTAAAGAGTTGGGTCTGTCCGCAGTGACATCAGTTGGTAAGATGGTAAATGAGTTAAGTGACATCAAACCTTCCTCTCGTAACCACTTCTTTTCAGTTGGATGGGCGCGCATTTAGCGTGGGAAAGAGTAGTAGCCGGATAGAGTCAATTTGAGAGAAGTTTCGCGTATAGAAACGGAACCCGCTTTACCAGTCATCCGTATGTTCCACACATGAACGAACAACGAGTAGGCGATCAGATCTCGTCTATCTCCCTTAGGGAAAGTTCTGGGGATACAAGAGAGAGAAAAGCACAAATCTAACGATGGACCTTTTGGGCTACTCGTGCCGCCAACAGTACAAGGGAAAGTTCAATTCTCTCTCGTTACTCAGATGCATGCTAGCCCTAAGGTAAGAGCTAACAGTGGAATAATAGGATTAGTTTCTCTGGTTGGTTTGCAGTACGCCACTTAACGCTGTTAGAGTTCTTGCCGCCAATGTACTTTACCGTTGGGAAGAGTTCTAGTTGGATACCGCTATTGCCTTTTTATTCTATACTATATCGCTTGGTTTTACAAAAATTTCTGCCTTTCTTGCCCTGTTTGGGATATTGGAATTTAGAAACCAGTCCTTTTGCTCTTATATATATATATATATTATTCGATTGCATACGGCGCAATTTTTTTTCCTTCTTCATCCTCCTCCTCTTCCTCCTTTTCCTAATCTCTTGATTCGGATTTTTCTTATGTTTTGTTAGAGAAAAGGTAAAGATTTCGAGACTAGATCCTGCATTTCTTTTAACCAAATCGGTTCGCTTTGAATTATCTACATTTTGATATATAAATTGGGAATTGTTATAACTCGCGGATATTATATTATTTGCGTTATGCTTACTAAGTAATGAGTTGTTAAATACTTTAATTACCTGTCGTGTCGTTATCGCCGGGGGATCGTGCGCTAAATTTGCTGTTCTACTTATAGATTTCGTTTATTAAAAATTTACTAAGAGCCTCGTACTTTTATAAAAATTAATTAATATTTTTTTTCGACTTAACATTTCCGGTATAAAGTATTCCCCTTTAAAATTTCTCCCGCTTTGTTTTAATCGATTAATTTAAGCAAATTAAATTATTATTATTATTATTTTTTAAGTTATAATTGAGTTATAATTCGTATGAATTATGAATTTTATATCCTACGTGACTCATTCTACAAACTAATTTTTATATTTAACTTTCATAATAACAGTAAAAGTTAGATAATATTTTATAGGTTAAATCTAATCTTTAACCTTTAATTATCAATTAAATTTATCAAAAATTCCAATTTTTAAAATATTTTTAAAATAAATAAACTGTAAATTGTTTACATGTAAATATATGAGAGTTTATACAGAATTATCTCTTTTTCGAATTTGTTGAGACAGCAATTTAGGAAAATTGACGTATTATATCGGTTCTAGAATCATTAATCTATTCTAACAATTGGTTTAACTATTTAAAATAATTAGATTTATTTGTGTAAAATAATAATAAAATCTTCTAATTTCGTTTATAAATATCAGAAATTAAGAAAATGTAGGCTAAATTTGCTTATATCTTATACTGTTTCAACTATAAATGGCCAAAAAATTGTTTATTTTTCATAAAATTAAANCATTATTTGTTTACTTAATATATATATATATATATATATATTAAGTAAACAAATAATGCATTTTATGTGTAAACATTTCTTATTCTAATTGCTTAATGCAACATTAAGCTAAGAAAATTAAAATATACTCAAGACTTTGTTACACATATCGATATAAGGTGGCCCAAAAGTCAGTTAACCGTGATTTGTTTTGATGCGCGTTTATGCTAAGCAATTTTTTGAAAGTGTAGCTTTATGTATTGGGCAAGAAGAAGGATTGCATTTTTAACTAAGTTTTGCAGTTTTTAAATAATGAAGTAAGTGAATTTAGGCTTTATAATGGTTAACTGACTTTTGGGTTACTATTTTTATTGATTAGTAAACATAATACAAAGAATTATACCTATTTTAAAGATAAAACTTATACAAAATAAGCATCTTCGTTGCTCTTATAAGTAGAGAGACAAACACTAAATTTGATATTTGGTAATAAAGCATTAATTGAAATTTATCAAAAATCCAAAAAGAACATAACGTTAGAATTATATAAATATATTTTTTATGTATGAATTTTTAAAATTATTATCAATATTATTATTTTCCCAATAAATCAATATTGTTGATAGAGGCTTTAACTTTTATTCTAACCGTTCGATGCTGTAATTTAGGAAAATTCGTGAGTTGTAAGGGCTTAACAATCGATATATTTCACCTGAAGATTGACTGTAGAATCTTTAATAGATCCTTGTTGCAATCTCGTTAAGTGAACTCCAACGACTGATATAAAACGGTCAATTGGATAACAACTCTTCCATGCTGCCTTTCTGAATTTATCATTATCGACTAAATAATAGTGAAGAATTTATGTTTGTCGAGTTTATTATTAACAACATCTTTTCTTGAGTTTGTTGGATCTCTTCTTCTTTTTCTGGTGAAGATCAGTTTAGTAAGTGGATACTTCGCCTTAAAAAATAACTCTTTAAACGACTTTCTATAGCCTACGCCTTGAGAAAAAACGGGCTCTTATGCTAATTTTGGCTAAATGTAAAATAAAAAAGAATAAATTATAAAGAGAGAAAAATCTATATTTAGTAAAGACTAATAACCCAAATTTTGTTAATTACTTGTGTTAAAAGGTAGAGGAATCAAAGAAAGAATGAAACGTTTACATTATAACCTAGTCTACATACATGCATATACTATGTATACTGTATATTTTTTCACATCAAAGACAAAATTCGGCTCGGAACGAGACCACTTTATCTAAATCACACCCTTACAAACAGTAAAGCTTATAATACAATGGAAGATCTGGCCTAATTTTAGATGCCTTTGTCTTGTCGGTTCAGAAGTAAGAAAGTATCTTAGAAGAGGTCGTCAGCAAATTAAACCGCAAAAATTCTTCTAATCCTAGTTTGGCAAGAAATGAACTTTTTTAAAAAAGAAAAAAAGAAAAAAGAAAAAGAAAAAAACATTAGAACAAAGTTTGTACTTCTTCCCCTCTGTCTCAACAGACAACATGAAAGGCGGGGAGGTTTAATGTTACGTGTGGGAAGCTGAAAGTTAAATATAGGATAGTCTTGTGGATGAGTATTTATGGACCATTGAAGCAGAAGAGAAAAAATGACGTTGGAATACATCCTGTGACGTCATATCCTCTGTGCAGGGGAAAGAAGAAAAAAAAGTAGATGCTCGGCAAGACTGAGCTGACAGTTGACGTGACAGACGCTTGTCATTTCACTACTGCCAATTCGAGGTAATAGTCTCCTGCTGGCATAAGTTAGTTATCTTAGTTCCTGCCTTTTCGCATTGATAAATAACACCACTCTAATTTAACAATCAAGGCCGAAATATAACTTTTAATATAAAGAATTTACGAGTAAAGTTTAATTTTCACCTTTAAATTTGATAGATTTTTAAAAGGCGACACAATAAATAAATAAATATATATATTTAACTTGAAAATATGTCGTTATTAATTAAGTTGATATTTCGACTTTGTTGATTTTTGCTTATTTTTTTTAATGTTTATTCAATCTCATATTTTTCCATAATGGCTGCCAACTTTGCCCAGTTGTCGCATGTCTTAAATGTCGCCCACATCTTGACAACCGGTTGTACTAAAAACACGTGACTATCAAACACGTGAATCGGTTTAACCCCGAAAATACTCCTTTCAACTGATAGACGCCTACACTTATTAACAAAAAGAAAAATTGCGTTTATACAGAGTAATTTCTTACAATCTTCATCCAGTTAATATATCAAGGCATCGTTTCCCGTCTTTATTTTATTTTTTCTATTTTATTAGAATTGTTTTTTATTTACAGAAAAATCTAATATTAAATCTCAGTTGCGTTTTTATACATTAAAAAATTTATAAGAAAATATATTAAATTATTGTAAATTTCTGAGTCAATTTACAAGTCTTAAATGGCTTAAATTATCATTTTTATAGTAGAAATGGGTGTTTTATCCGCTTAAAAAGTAATAAAAGTGATAGTTTTACTCGCTTTAAAATTGTAGTACGTGCAGGGTTTGAGAGAGAGAATGAAATGGGGCCCGGGTCGGTCATAAATATGGAAGGCCTTTCCTCTCCGAAAGCCATAAAAATATAAGAATAAAACAAATAAAAGTCGCTTTTTTTACAATTTACCATGAGAAATTTTAATTGTTTACTTAAAAGTACTAAATTTTGGGTGCCTTCTATATCCGGCCCCCTGTCAAATGCCCTAGGATCCTCCTCTTATTTCTTAAACCCATTGAGTTTCCTGTAAATCATACATTCCGCAAAGCATATCCATTAAACATGATACATAAAAAGAAAAGTTATAGGAATTAAAACTAAGTAAATTATTATAAATTCATTATTTTACATTAATATAAGCTTATATATATAATAAAAAATTAATATAAATTGTATTAATTGTGTCTGGTTACATGTCAAGTAATTTATAGCAAAAAAAAAAGTAGATATGATGTGATTTATTGTAATTAAATATGTTTTCAGTTTTAATTTTTAGAAGAAAAAAATGTAAAAATTAAGTCAAAAAAGTTTGTATAATTATTAAAAAGTAGTAATTTCTTCTTCCTTTATGAATAAATAATAGTAATAAATGTATTTTCATGTTTAATTTAATAATTTAATTAACATTTATGTGTATAATTACATCAATTTAATCGAACTTAAATATGTTTAAATAAACGTTGCGCTTCTGTTGAACAATTTTCAATATTTTGAGAGTGTTTCTTTTTGTAGAAAAATGTTCGAAACACAAATAAAAAATAAATATTTATTAATTCTTTTCTAACCTTTAAAATTCTATAATTTATACCATTTATTTTTTGATAAGTATACGAAGATGATCAAGAAAATATCGAATTTTCTACGAATTTTAGTGATAATTTCGAAATTATTTAAATTTTATATTAATAAATTAGTAATATAAATAATTATAAATATATAAAATATTATATTTAGAGCCTAAAAGGGGTGAGATAGATCGCGTGCCATTCGCAAATATGGGGTCCTCACAAAAATCCATAAAAATATATGAATGAAAGTAACAAAATACAAAAACAGATCTTTCACAATATCAAATAAACTTTAACTTATATCAATATATATATTTTTTAATATGGGGAAAAATAAATTTTAGAGGACCCTCAGACTGAATACCCCCGTTAGCATTCTATCCAGTTTTTAATATATTAAACTCGAAATTTAACAAGAGGAGCAATGGGGCCTGCCTTGTCTAGTTGCAAATATAGGGCTTCACCCTTCTCTGTAAGCAATAAATATACATTAAAAAATCAATAAATCACATACTTTATACAATTGCTTTTTTTAACATAAAAACAAAATTTTGAAGGGCCCTTCAATATCCAAGGCCTGGACTAAATGTTCCTCTATCTAGATTTAATTATATTAAACTTAAGTACAGACATTATTGCCTCATATGTTAACAACTATCCTATAGATTACTTCCATCTTTGGTGGATATTTAACGGTGATTACCATGTAGCTGCATAAAGAGATGAAAGGAAATTTAATGGAAGAGAAATCTATATATAATTACATTGGTATTCAGCATGATTCATTGTATACTTTACATCGTTAGAAAAGAAATGAAAGATATAGAGATCCCAAACAAGAGTTTAGTCATCTCCCTAAGGTCCTACTTAAAAATTACATTCTTCTGCTGTGAAGATGATACTATTCTTAGAATTAACAATATATTATGTAGAATATATTACACTAAGCACTTAGAGAAAAAAACAAGAATTCAAAATGTCATTAAGACAAAGGGGGAAAGACCTGTTAGAATTAATTAAAAAGTTAAATATTATTTTAAGTTAGAAACTAGTTAGAAATAAACATTAGCAGATGTTAACAATAAAGACATTGTGCGTTAAAAAAAAGGTTCAGATTTATTGTCCATAGATAAATTATCATGTTTATACAATTCTAGAGGGATTTGTGATAGTCATCATACATCAAAAGCAATGAATGCAAGTTGGAATGGTAATGATGCGCGAAACTAGCAAGAATGAGGTTTACACAACAAATATAGCTCACGTCCAAAACGGTACCGAACTTTATAATCTATAACTTTTACGACATATCTTGATATTTTTACATTTAATCAAGTCAAAACTTAGTTTAGTAACAAAGAAAAACAATTAAGAGAATGTATAATCTTAAAGAACGGCAGTAAAAACTTATTTTTAGGAAACGTTTTTGATCTAGGGATGGTGCGAGATGCAGAAATGATTGAACTTCGTTGATGATTTTTCTTTTGTGGAACCGACTTCGGAGGGGGGCAAAGTACAATTTAATGGCAGGCTTTCGAGTTAATTTTCTAGCGGTGGGTGTAAGAGAGACAAGTGCGAAGACCTTCTTTGTTTATTTAGGAATAAAAGGGATTAAACGCAATCAAAGAACACCCAGCGTGTTGCAGGCAAAGTGCCAAAATGGCTGCAGTTGGCCAGGTTGAGTTTAGTGAGATGGGACGAACAGACTAGCATCACTTCGCTAATCGGACGAATGTTTTTATTTGGCTTGCCTATTAACGGAAATATCTTAAGTTCTTTTTTGGCTCGTCTTATTCTTCGTTAATTAGACATGAGTTGAGGAAAAAAAAACGGTGTTATTCGGTTGACAACTAAGAAGGGATATAAAATTAGAGATGAGAAGA
Organism: Centruroides sculpturatus; assembly: GCF_000671375.1. Taxonomy (NCBI): domain Eukaryota; kingdom Metazoa; phylum Arthropoda; class Arachnida; order Scorpiones; family Buthidae; genus Centruroides; species Centruroides sculpturatus. The sequence goes on along the minus strand of NW_019384588.1, from coordinate 400,627 downwards.
TGAGACAAATAAGATTATTTACACTTTATATATATAGAAAATGGGGATAAGATGATTTTTCTTTTTACTCCGTTCCCCCTCCTCCGATCGCTTTTATCATTATGGAGTTCATGGAAAAATGATGCGGTATTTTCTATGTTGGGAAAGTTAACGTCTCGAAGTAAAGCTGTCGAGTGGGGAGAAGTCATTATGAAGAGAAATCGTACATGTACGGGTGTAAAAGAACAGCTTACAAGACAGAAACAAATGGAGCGAAATACCTGTTAGCTGCAGCTTACAATGGATGTGGCGACAGTGGGGTAGCGTCAGGTGCCAGCATTGGGAGACAAACACGTGGTGTTGTTTGAGAGTTTTTTTCCTCTCTTTCTACGCTCATCCAGAAAAGAACAATGCTTCCTTTGTATTTAGTCACATGTTACACACTAGTTAGTCTATATCCGAACGGATATCTGTTGTTTCTAATATCCTATTTCAATTGTGAAATCGGCAAACAGTTCGTGAAAAGCAATAGCGATACGGTGAGGTGACACGAGATTATAGATAATGCAGAAATATTATTTTTACTTAAAACAATTTCGTATACTCTTACAGCCATCGGGAAAGCGAGTTTCGATTTGTAATAATTTTCGTGTCTAGACCAAATAGCAATCGATGAGCAATATAATCAACAGAATAAACTCCTCGGTATCGTAAAGAAGGTGCAATTTATCGTAAAGGAAACGGTTTTATTTAAGTCTGCCATACTTCATTCTGATGGGTTTTAGCGGATGTTGCGACCAAAGATTGAACTATCAGTTTTCTTGTACTTTGCTCACAATTAGATTGTCCCGTTCTCCGATTAATCCTTTCTTTGATCACCAGCTTATTTGTCTTCGCGATCTTCCCTCTGTCAACTTTTCGAAAACTCAAAGAAGTGGAGCGAAAATTCGTTTCAATTAAAAAAGAAACCACACCGGAGGAAAAAACCAACGAAGACGAGAAAAGGATCCATTCTTAATGGACATATTCGAATATGAACCGTAAAATTTTCGAGAGGAATCATAACAGTGCCAAAGTATACGAAATTTAATCTTTAAATAACATCTGGTTTGTACTAAAAACTTTTAACTTTAATGTTTATACTTAGAAGTATTTCGAGTGTGACTAACGTCCGATATTTCGTTCAAAGGGTTCGGATTTTTAAGAAGAAAGAACGAAAGAAAAAAGAGAGAAAGACGGCGGTAATCCGACACTTTATATCTCAATTCAGAATGCCATACTTCAACAAGTGACAGATATTGCAAGGACAACGGGTGGCGCTTAGGTGAGAAGATTATTTCTCTAATGACATTTACCCTTCCGCCATTAAGACTGGAAGCATCCCCCTAATTATCCCGTTTCCAAATTGAGTGTATCTGCCTGTCTCTCTTCTCCTATTCCTGCAAACACTCTCGATTCCCGACACCGATGCATCATGGGTCTGTCAGACGATCATTTCTCATTCCTACCTGAATTGGGGTAGTTGCCAGAATAGAAAAGTTCCTAGCAGAAGCAATAAACACAATTTTGTTTGTGCGAATTGACGGGGTGGAGAAGCAACCGCTTGTAAAATTGTAAAGATGAATGACTTTTGCCATTTGTACTAGAAAAACTACTCATTTTCCCTATTCTTCTTAAAGTTTATTTGGCTACAAAAGGATCTCTATTAAGAACTCTTGTAAATAGGTTAATTTCTGTGCTTCTTGCAAAGTATCACTCTTGTTAGTGATGAATACGAAAAGATAGTGTTCGAGACAACTTACTAACGGTGCAAATAACCTAACAGCCAGGAAGTATCATTAATTTGCATTTTGTTCCACTATGAAAAATATTCAGGAACATAAAAACAAAAAAATAAAAATAACACATTAGGAATGTCCCCGATTATGTCCCCGAATAGCAATTTGAAGTATTATTATATTATTTTACAAAACGTAAACAAGTGGTGCTTTAATTAATATTAATTTCCAAGTAAATAAATTGCAGCGTGTTTATTTTCAGCTATTTTACAAAGTATCAATAGAAAGGGTACTATTTTAAACTTTTATTTAAAAAAACGTGAAGATATACTGTTATTTTATGGACGTTTTACAAAACACGTGTTCTGTTTTTTTTTATTTCATATAATAGTATAATACAAACGTTCTGTTTTTTTTAAATAGTGCTTTACAATTCAATAGTGCAGTAGGTGTTGCTCTTTATTGACATTTTACAAAATATCAATACGCGTAAAGTTGTTTTACAAGAACTTTTTAAAGTGTATTTTTACAGTTTAACTTATATATATTGTGTTTCATTTTAAATGATTTTTCTTGCTATTTTATACAGTGGCGCGTTATCCTATGGACTATAATGGCAATTGCCTGGAACCCCAAACAATAGGGGGCCAAATCAATCTTTTATAAGAAAGTGTTTTTCCAGAAAATTCCCCGAAGAAAAATGTCTGAAATAAACACTGTACACGAGTACAGTGTCCATCCGTAAACAGTGTCGTCTGGACCCCACGAAGCTATAACGCGCTACTGATTTCGTACCGATTTTTTACAAAACGGTAGCACAAGAAGTATTGTTTTTAATGTTATTTATCATTAACAGACTTATTAAATAGGGAAAAAGTTGCTATTTTGTAAGAAATTATTTTAAAATAACTCAAATTATGCTATTATTTATATAAATTAGACTTTTCTGTAATCCAAGAAAAGAAAGCAACGCAGAAGAAGCTTTTAATAAGAGAAAACACTAAGAATTCTATTCAGTTTACACAACACCAGAGCACATACATAGCGTTTTTAATCCATAAATAACGAATTTATATTAGTAAACTATATAAAAACAATTCTCACGTTATAATATTCTATTTTTTTTTTCGAAAAGTTATGACGAATATTCCGCGATTTAAACGTTTGATTGAGGAGAAGTCGCTCGAGTGTTATTCAATGTCGCAATCTTATATTTATGTTTTTCGATTCCGAACTTGTCCGGAATGTAGAATCGTTGGACCATTCAAAACGGAACAGAATTTGACATGTTCATAGCTCCTGCAAAATTTTCCATTTTTTAGTACTTTCCCATACACGTACAAGCAACACACACACACACACACACAGAGAGAGAGAGAGAGAGAGCCACACCGCTTTATCTACAACTCTCATCTCTAGAAAGGAAACATAAGAAGGCGCGACACACTATAATATATTGTAAATTTGTTAGCAGCGTATTAATTTCAAACGGCCAATTAAAAAAAAGCACAAGAACAATATTTAAAAAACAAGAAAAGGTTCATACTCTTAAAAAAATAAACAAACAAACGAAAAAAGAAAGGCAGAAAGCAGAAACTTCAACACAGGCGGTATCTATCTTAGAAAGTGGAAGATGGAGAAGAGAAAAGGGAAGATTTCTGTTCTTTCTGTTCTTCGGAGCGTGAATGGTCTGATTTTCTTATCGGTAGCAGCGCCCCTTTTTGATCCATCGTCGTCCAACAAAAGAGACGTCGGTAACTTGGCCGACTCACTCTCACTTAAAGTCAGGTGGTCTCCCACCTCATACGGTTACACAAGTTCGAACCAAGCCATCCGTATCGAAATCAGGGGTCGAAAGAAGTTAAATAAAACCATCAGCTAGCAACGGCAACTCGGAAAAGAAAAGGAGGGAGGAAAAGAAAGAAAGGGATGAAAGTTCATGAATTTATGCAGCTGTCGCTTCTCGTTATACTTTTCATCTCTCACGTCGGCATTACGCTTCTTATTTAACGCCATCTACTTGCTAGATGTGTGTGCGGGACAATGAACTACCTTCACTTCTTTCGCTTTTTTTATTTTTTTGAATTTTTATACTGTTTCCCTCCCCCTTTTTAACTTCGCAAATCTTCGGCGGTTATGAAAAGTAACGAATTCCGCCATTAAAAATTTAAAAAAAAAATTCTGTCGCGTGACGTCATAATATTTTTTTATGGCAACGTCGCGTAAAAATAGATTTCCTCTTACGAAAGTTAATTGTGTCGTCATTAAATTGTTTACGTCACTAGTTCGAGTCATAATTTCTGTCTTTATGTTGCGTAGTCGCGTGACGTCGAGAAAGTTTTCGTTTCTTTACCGTGACGTCACGTGACACTTCGTCTCACGTGGATCAATTCGAAATTCACTAGAATTAGAAGCAGAAGCGAACTATTTAAAGAAAGAAAGTAAAGTAAGAAAGAAAAAAATATGGTTGAAAATTCGAAAATAATTCCGAAAATGATCGCGGTGTGGCGGGATTAATTAAGCGTGATTATTTAACAATCATAATCCCAACAGTTTGGAAAGTTTCAAAATACACTGCAAGAATTTAAATAAGGGTTTTTATTAAAATTAAATGACTAATTTTGTTTTACGCTTACTTTTAATAACATTATTTTGTGCATATTTGATTATTTAGCAATGAAAGGGTCGGATGATAATTTCATGCCTGAAATAATTTTCCGCTATCGTAAATGCGTATTATTTCATTATTTTAACGAACAGTCACTAAACACAAAATTCGGTAATTAATACTTATTAACAATTACTTAGATGCAATCATAAAAAAATATGGCGTCTTTAAAAATTCACAAGCCGATCACCTCGCCATCTAGTATCAAATAAACGCATCATACCCGACAGTTAAAAAAAAAAAAAAAAAAAAAAAAAAAAACTTGTCGATAAATCGTCGCCCGTTGTGATGTCATATATTAAAAAAATATAGCCTATAATTTTATCTACGAAAAATATGATAAAAATCTTGTAAATAGAAAAATAAGTGCATTATTGTTCTAAACGAATAAAATAAGTTAAACTAATTAAAAAAAAATTTTTTTTACGTCGGATAAATGTCGTCTGCTTTAGTCATTTTGATGACGTTATTGCCGAAATCAAGATGGCGGCTTACAGGTAAAATTGTTTTTGTAGTAATTTTATAGGATTTTATAACAAATTTCTTTTACATTATCACACCATTTACATGTATAATATGCAAAGAATTAAATTTAATTACGTAATAATTACAGATTATAAGTAATAGTTATAACAATATATACTACACTCTCGCTAATCCGGCATGCCCTAATTATATTCCTCTGCTATTCATTGTTTTAAATGCATACAGTAAGCTCGTAATTTCACAGTAACAAAACAATACAGTTCCCAGCATAAAAATCAGTACCCAAGAGTTGAAAACAAACAATTCATTACACTAATCTGGCAGTAATGTTCGGATTAACAGGAGTACGGTATACCAAGTTTTTAATAGAGTAAAATCTACTGTTAAACATTTATCTTGTAAATTAGCAAATGAAATTGGTTTTGTGATAATGTTACAATAAAAGAATAGAAGTAAAATTGCAATAATTTCTTCATTAAAACAAAAGTTAAAGAATTGTTTAATGATAAAATCTCAATGTTTCCAGGATAAAATGGAGACTTTGTTATTTGTTTAAATGTTATTTTTAGTTTAAATGAACTGCATTTTGTTTAAAAGTTGTTTATCAACTGAAAACAATTGATACTATTATTTTAAATGAAAATGTTTTTTTTGGTCATAATTTTAATTATTTTCATGTACATAGTACATTATGATATAAAATATAAATTTTGTTGAATTACATTACATTTATTCAATTTCTATTCCATTTGATTTACTTATAATTTCTTTACAATAAATTTACATTCGATGATTATTTTTATCATGGCTGTACTTTCCAACTAACTTATTTCTTTCTTTTAATCAATTCACTATGATAACTAACACTGTACTTTTCTTTAGTAGAAACAATAATTAAAGCATGTTAAATTCATTATTCATAAATTCTTTTTTTTAAATATATTCGTAGAAAAAATTGTGACAATTCATTTTAAATGTGAAAAAAATATTAATTTTATTTAAGATAACAACTATGTTATTCATACATTTAATGCAAATACAGTAGATCTCTAATTAATTCAAACTAGACACTAGTCCCTGTCCGATTCCTATTTAAATTAATATAAAATTCTCTCGTTAATTTGAACTTGATTGGAATAAACAGGAAGCAGCACAATCAAGAGCATGTGTTAGTAGATCAGCATTGTATTCCCACTTTTGAAATTTAAAGAACAAATTTAAAAACATTTCAAATTGGTTGGTGCAGAATTATGACAGTTTACAGTCACCCTGTGGAGCTTGCTCCTCATTGTTTCTCATGATATTTTTCTTTCTTATGTTAATGCATTATTATATCTTTGTTTTGTGTTACTCATTGATTCAACATTATTCTATTTGCCCTTGTGGTATTAAAATCATTTTTTTGTTCTGAAGCATACAAAAATGGTCTCCTTTTAATTTAAAGTTTTTAAAGTAAAGATTTGTAATGTATTTATCACACAGTATTGTGACAGAAAATAATTGGAAATATATTGTAAAATTGTGTATGTATTCTCTTAAAAATGTTTTTAATATTACTATACTACATATAATTAACCTGTAAAACGATTATAATTGCAGTTACTGCAACGTTATATTGTAAAATATACACATTCTTTAAAAGTTGTACTTATATAAGATTTTATGAGCACATGTTAAAAGTTTTCTGTATTAATGTTTTGGAAAATGTATTTGTGGTGTTTTTAATGGCTGTATTAAAAATATCTTTCCAATGTTACCCATTGTATACTGTGGCCTTAGAAGACAGAACCATAGTATTGCACTGAAGAGGGACTTAATATTTATATAAGTCCGAAATGCATATGTGGAAACAATAAAAGAAGTGTCTAACCTGAAAGCTATAATGATAGTCTACCGAACTTAATTTTGGATTAAAGAGACATACATACATAGATCATAATAACAGCTATCAAAAGTGATATTAATTTAAAGTGTTTAGGCCATCCCTCTGAGTTCAAATTAACAAGAGTCTACTGTATTTGTCTAGTTTAAGGAAATTTACACAGAAAGAAAAAACATTTAAACATTGAATTACACAGAATCATCATCAATAATATTTAAAGTAAATAAAGATAAAATGAAACTGAAATCTTAAGAGAAATTAACAATAAAGGACTTTCAATATGTTACTTACCTCAAGTTTTAGGAAGATTGAAACAGTTTAGACATATTCATATGTTTTAACACCATTATAAGTATCATCTCTACAATGTTTATTTATATATTCTCATATATAAATATCAGTTATTTCATTTATCAGAGTTAAATCTTACAGTTATGAATGGACTGAGGAAGAAGCAAGCAAATTCCCTTTTATACTGTTAATGATTTATGTGATTTAAATAAACTTGCTACATTTATTAATAATTTTATTGCCCTCACCACATAACAAAAGATTATTGTATAAATGAAGTGATAAACTTAGTTGGGATAAGCAGCTTATTGTTTCAAACCTTTGAGATATTAAAATAAAAATTATTTTCCAGAAAATGGATATCATTTATTATTTTAAGCAATAATGCAAAAGCTTTCTGCTATTGTTCTAATTAAAAATAAAAATTTAACTGTGTAAAAATACTTTCACTGTAAAGTATTTTTACAGTTAAATTTTAATGGTTTAATGAAGTGTCATATCATGAATGTCAGGCATTTTTAGACCTTAACTAAAATTAAATAAAACTAAACAGAATAAGTCAACATGATGTTTTTATTTCAACTTTTAAATTTTTTTTATTAAATACATCTTTTTTGTGCTTTGACGAATAATATTATATTAAGTTTATTTTTTACAATTTGTAGTTGTGAAAGTTCTTTCAGTGAAAGTTTAAAAAACTTTTTAAATTAAGATATTTCTTCTAAAATAATAATATTGAAGAAAAAACATTTCTTATATTTTAAGAGAGAAGTTTCCAAAGAATATCAAAAATGTTTTTTGTAATTTGGTTTTTTCTTAAAATTACATCCAGCTCAATGAAATAACCATATACAATTCAATAACAAAAATGGTAGACAGATCCTAAACATTGCATAAAAAATATGCACATTTAAACATTGATTTGAATATAAAACAATTACAGTTAAGAGAAATTTAAACAAATATTGTGCATAATTTAAACAAAAATTTTAAAAATATTTTAAACCAATATGATAACCTGTTATTTAGAATTTAGTTAATGATAAAACATTGTTTATTTGGCCGGTTTCATGATAACATTACAATATTCTTACATCATTTTCCTTAAAATTTTTGGTTGTAAATTAAACATCCCACACGAACAATCACACACCAAAATAAATTTCCCTGCAGGTTAAATGTAATTTCAAAATTAACAATATTTATTTTAGTCAAAGAGAAAAATTTAAAACAAAATGAAAAAATAAACTTATTTAAAAGTAATTGCACACAATTATTTGAAAATCGATAAATGATTTATGCTCTTCAACTACACAAAACAGCACACTTATTTGCTATGTACATGCATGAGGTTTAACCTCATATAGTAAAAACAAAGATAATATATATATTTATATCTCTTTGATAAAATGCTTTAATGACAAAGAAATCATCTTTCTTTGGTTGATACCGAAACAAGAAAGATTATCAAGAAAATGTTTCTAATTATGCTACATACAAAGCATTAAACATTTAATACTGAAGCATATACAATAATTACTAGGACATATATTTATACAATCTTCTAGGATCTGCACATAGGTACTTTCTAATGCAATGCTAAAACTTACATTATTAACAGGAACACTACTTTTGATGAATTGTATGAAACATATTAGCTAGATGTGATGATAACACTAGTGACAATAACAATAATTAAAAACAAAGCAATATCAACTGATTGATTAAATTCTAAGAACTTCACTTTCTATACAAGAGATGATAAAGTCTTTAGTTTTTCAATATAATCTGCAATTGGCATTGCACACTGAATATAGTACAAATGTGTTACTGCTGCCTGTGAGAAGAAACATGATTTATAGGTACAGTGGATAAACCAACAGTTGATGAAGTGGGTTGATCAACATGAAAGTTCTTTGGCTGACCTGCAGCATGAGAAGGTCCAGCTGTTGGGTTTTGAATCTGCTGAGTTTGATCTGAATGAGATGTAAGAACTGTATTCTGATTCTGTTGGGGTGGTGGATACATAGTCTGCTCTCTTTCTTTATCACGTCCAGGTTTGTATGATTCTAACACAGCATCTAGCCTTTCTGGAGTGGGTCCCCATCGTGCAAACCCAGTATCATTCTGTAGAAATATCATTTGAGTACCATGCACAGAACGAACATTAGTTTCTTGTCTAGAAAAAAAATTTTTTTACATGATATAATAAAATTATAACTTGAAAACAAGATTTATTTTAACTCTGATTATATAAAATATAAGAAACTATATAATTTTCAATTTCTTTCTTTACATATACAGGTATACCTCGAGTTACATCATTCTCGATTATACGTTGTTTGTCAAAAAATATATGGAAAAATAAAAATCAAGTTTAAGTCATTTTATTCAACTTTGTCCACCACAAATATTGAAGTCGTAATATCACTAAAAAAGTGTTAAAAGCACACACAAAACTCATTAAAATATGTACTGTACATTTACAGTAAATGTTAATATAATCATCAGAAATCCTAAGAATGAAACATGAAAACACCTGTGGCTGCATTGTCGTCTTATTTAGTGGTCTTTAAATGCTCAATATTGGTGTTTTCCATGGTAGTTCCAATATCTACCGTTTGGCGTCATCATCAGTGCCACTCGATATTGGTAAATTTAATATAAATTAGTTTATTTTCTACTGTCACAAGATAATTTTAATAACTGGATTTTGTAAGGTTAAATAACAAATAATCTTATTTTATAATGTCTTAGAGCAAACCACATTCACAAATAAAGAGTCCGTGATGTACTGTAAACATGTACATTTACAAGTAGTATGTACTATATGTACTGTACATGAATTCGTAAATTTAGATTACTTTTTTCTGTACTATATTAAAAACTAAAATTTATTTGTTGGTAAGCTTAAAATAGATTCTTATTAACCACATATTATTAAAAATGCATTTATAAATAAAATACAGAACTGAGAACAGTTATTTGTGGTTTATCCTAGTGACGAGTAAATTCGGAGACAAGTAAATTCGTCTTGCGTCGTTTTTCGACTTAAGTTGCCTCTCCTGGAACCAATTATTGACGTAAGGCGAGATATACCTGTAAATCTAACCTGATTTATTAGTATTAAACCAAATGTTCAATTTCCAGATTTACCGGACTGTTTGATTAAAAAGGAAATTTGCAATCCAAAGTGTAGCTTGATAATAAAACAAATAAATTTCATAAAAGAATACTCCAAATAATTATCAGAGTAATTTATTTGATTCTGAAGGTAAGGATTATAATATTCTGAAATTCCACAACATTGAAATTCTGTATATGTAAATTATAAAATTCATGAGAACACATTGAAAAATCCATTAATATGGTAATCATAATATTTCTGAATATTACATTATTTTATTATTGATCATTATGGTCAATAAACAGTTAATCAAATCCAATTAATTAAATCATTAATTTAAAATTTTAACTGTTAAATTAACTTAAATTTATTAAAATCAAAAAGTCTATGCTACAGTAGAACTTGGATAATTCAAACATTTCTTCCAGACCCTTAATTTGCTGTAGAAGTAATATAAAAAAAATTCCTCTTTTTTGGTCAATTCAAAGTTCCAAGTAAAATTGTGAGAAGTTTATGAACAATCACCTGCAATATTGAGATAAAATGTTTTTAGGATCTAACATTGATTGGGAAATTCTAGATTACAGTATTCAGCACATTTCTTAGCTTCAGCTTACTTAAAAAATTTTCTTTTTAGCTTTAAGATGAATTTTTAGGAACAGGAAAAAGTAAGCGAAGCTGTCTTTCAGGCCCTCACTTTTTAAAAAACTTTGAAAAGTATTGTATTTACATAGTATTGCATTACCTATTTTTTAATATTATCTGTACTGTACAGAATATTTTTTATAGTTTGGCAAGTTTCCATTTTACACTGGTTTTTTTTTTTAACATAGAAAATCACTCCATCCTGAAGATGTTTCCTTTTACTCGAGTTTCATTTGAACAGGTTTTCCTATACAAAAAATTTATTGTGAACCATGTGGTGCTGGTTCAGTAAATTTTTCTGAATTAATTATTGTTCTCAAAACATATTTTACTCATGCTATTTTACATATGTATATATTCTTCAACATTCAGATTGATAAATTGAAAATCTAAATCTAGATGGGGTCTGGAGTTTTGAAGCTTCTCTGTATTCTTCAAATATATTTTGAAATAAAGTTCAGAAAAAATCCAGAATAGTTGTTTTTAATTTAATTAAAATTTTAGAAAGGTAATAAAAAGAATCACAACAAAGCAAAATATACAGTAGTTGCTATATTTTTATTTTATCATTTTCTTTAGTTCTATAAATTAAATATTATCTCATTAATGTATTTAAAATGACAAGGATTAAAATTTAATTCCTGTAATGTACTGTTGGGTGTGTGCCAAGAGGTCATATGTCCAATTTTGAACAATTTTACAGAAAAGCCAAAAGAAAGCTTGAGACTGTATTAAAAAAATTTCAATTTATGTTATATTGATCTAATTTTTTCAATGACTTCTCTTCATAGGAGGTTTTCATTGAAAATCTTTGTTTCTATAACTTACTCACTTTGTCAGTTAGAAGAAAAGTGACATAAATTTTATGGCACAGATCCAATGATACAGTAATTAGTTTTATTGATTCTTGCTATTCTTTACATGTATAGTTAACTCCTGATGAAGTGAATCCTTTGAGAGTCCATTGCACTTAGACTTACTTTCATTTATTTTATTAAACAAACTAATACTAATATATGATAAATAATTATTCTTACTTATTAATACTTCAATTCATTAATGCATTCTTTATGGTTAGTCATTGGACATATATTAAATATAATAACAATTTTGTCTTAAAGACACTATAATCTCTATTCCTCTGCCGTAGCCTGAGGCAAATGTGATTCATAGAGCTCCCATGGGGAATCAAAATTGAGACTTTAATTTTGTAAAGTAAGAACTTTTAGCATGCAATTATAAAAGCTATTGTTGCAAACAGAATGCAAAAATAAAAAAATTTAAAGCCTGCATACTAATTTTCATGTTTTAATATTATAGTAACTTCTCAACCACCTTGACTTATGACAAAAAAATTTTAAAAATATATCATTTTTTAATAGTTTTTGTCAAATATATATCTTGCACACTTCTGCAATCAATTGCTTCATCTTTAGTTTTGTTGTGCATTTATTTACCCTTTGTGTATGCTTGTGTAAGATGGCTAATTGTTTTGTTATAAGTAGTTTACTTGCAGTGTAAATTGAAAATTCTACTTTATTTTAAATTGTCTATTATATTATTTATTTCTGTATGAAATTTGACTTACAACCATTTCAACTTATGTCTGAAGTTTCAAAACCGAATTCAGTCGTAAGTCATAATTATATTGAGTTATAATTTAATGTTTCATAGTAAAACCTGTACTTTACAATTCATATTTTCTAAAAACTGAGCTAAAGATATAGAACAAAAATTATAATAAAAACTGACATTTATTGAAATTATAATGCATAATAGNATGTTATGTACTATCAGTTGGCTGTATTGGTTGTATGAAATAAAATGTACACTTTTCACTGCAGGCTTTGTAACCTTAGTTTTTTATCATCCCTCGTATTTAATGAAGTGAAAGATTAAACATAATTATTCTATATTTTTGTTTCTTATTTGTGTGATCTGAAATTTAAAGTAAGGAGGAGAAATATTTTAATAGGTAACTTAGGAAATAAAATAGCAAAATTTATATCTTACCTCGGACAAATATGTTGAAAACCATGCCTATATTCATGTTCAAATGCAGGAATTAAAACTTGCTTTCGTTTAAATCTAGTAAAGAAAAATTATATATACTGAATATTTGAAATTATTAATTGAAAATTTTTATAATCTCTCATTCTAAATTTGTCCCCATTACATTATATTATTATATCAATTTTAATCAGTTAACTAATTTTTATATGGAAACTTTGATGCACAAAGATTCCATAAGAAATGATCCCAAACAATGCTAACTGTATTATTTGCAGAATTTAAAGATCATAATCAAATCAAAATGTAATCTCTCCCACTTTTGATTTCTAATAATATGTAATTTATGGAACTTATGAAATCTATTGGCAATGAATTCCAAAAGAAAATAATCATAACATGTAAAGGTATGAAAGTTACATAATGTAATGTAACTTTCATACATTTTATTTATAAATAAAAGTTACACTGATAGCATTTTTTGATTTCATCTGAAATTTGAAATATTTTAGTAAAACTACATCTTTCATACACTTCAAGCAAAGAAAATTTATCATCATGAGTGTTTTTGGCCTCTGTAACCTGAGGTAGGTGACAATTAAACTTAAAATACCTTAAACACAAGAGTATAAAATTCATGAGTGAGCACTTTACCTCCTACCAATTATCAAGCAATTCAAAAAATTCTATTCGAGGTTATATGAGTATATTTTTTCTAATATTTATATATTAATTTGCCATTTATTGAAGCCATTAGCATAGCCTGTAATAAGCATTTGATTCAAATCTATCTTTTTCTAGTCATTTCTTGAAATGCTAACCTGGTTTGTGCAGATGCTGAAATGGATGTATATTTCAGCTTCTGTCTAATGAAACTAAGCATTTTGTATAATATCTATTTGCTTATTAGCACATAGCATAAAACAAAACAGGTGAATGCTTCTGAACTTCCAGTTTCCTAGATACGTGTGCAACAGCAATTTTTACATTTTTTTCCTCTCATTTTTGACTTTCCACCATGTGGACACTAAGAGGACTATTTTCCATACCCATTATCTCACCAGATCCACAATGGGGCAGAGTTGGGTAGTAAGGGGGTTGGGCCAATGTATTCGTCAACTCATGAAAAATTCCTGGGATTGCTCACCTGAATTTGATTCCAGGTCCTCCAGAACAATATAGGTGACATCTTAATAATTTCAGCCATCTAGCCATTTCTTTTCTGATATTCAATCTGTGTGGTCTGTTTACAGCAAAGTATAATGATATGAACATTGCAGTATACTTTTATTTTCTATTTTTGTCTTTTTTTTTTTTTGCTTACTTGAGGATTACTTTATTTTATGTTTGCAACTGAAATATATTTTTAAATTTTGAATAGTCAAATTGTATAAGCTACATTTTTTGCTGTGCTTATTTTTTTTATAAATATAATATTTACTAAAATCGATATGTATTGTATGTACTAAAAAGGTATAAAATCAAATAATTCATATGGAAATACCTGTACTTTGTTCTTAGTTACTTATTTTTGTTTAGTTGAGGGTGACTGTTACTAACTTCCAACCAGGGATAAATCCACAAGGATTTATCAGGACTTAATCCCTCCCCATATTAAAAAATAAAAAAAATTTTTGTCAATTTGTTTGAACATCAAAACATTTATGATAGTGAATGGTTTGATAAATGATATTTACCATGTCTTGCACATGTTAATAACAGGTACTTATAATTATTCAAATAATTCTAATTTTTGAGTTAGCCCCCTTTGTGTAAAATTTCAGTCCCTGCTAAAAGGATATCTTAAGTAAATCATAATATGAGACAATATCAAATTTAAAATATCTATAATAGCATGTCCTTTGTTAATTTTCTTTGCAGAAATTATGAAATTGTTGAACAAAATAATTGGCTTGAATCTTTTATCTGTTGGTTTGCAATTATAGAACAAAAAACAATCCAACTGAATATTTTCCTTTTATTGCTCTAGTACATAGATGGTAAACTTATGGCATGTGTCCAAAGTAGCATGTTTTGAGAATTCTTCAATCATATAACTCCATTTATATTTTACTTTATAAATTCTGTATTCTATTTGGTTTATCATCATCCTTTTCTCAACAAGACTTTTATATTTATTTTAATTAATGTACTATACATTCAAACTTTTTTTAAAAGAAATGCATACATCCCAAAGATTTAAATATGCCTATTTTTGTAAGTAGACTTAAAAATGTTCATCTCCACTTTTAGTATGTTCTTAAATTTGACTAGTACTAGTATTAGAAATACTAGAATATCCTAAATGGCTATTCTAACTAGATAAATACAAAGAATCAAAAGTAATGTTTCTATCAAGTGCCATACAAGCAAGGACTATGGTAATTTGTATGGTTCTAATAACTCAGGAGTGTTATGCAAATCTCTCTTTAAAATTTTTTTAAAAGTAACTGTATAATAATTTTCCTCGCATAAGTCATGTTCAGTTATATGGAAGTCCAGTTCTGCTGTGATATTGAACGCACTTCTAATTCCTGACTGCCCATTTCTAGACTGGCACAACATAGCTTTGGATACATTGATACCATAAAACATCAACAAATCAACCCACTTCTAGAATTATTAGTTCAGGCAGCACACAGTACTTGGAAATGGCTATACATGTTAGACTGACAGTCAAAAAATTCCTGAAATTGTTGTATGACACTGTAATGGTAGAACATATGGAAACACTTACCTAATCACCTTCAAAATAGGTTCCTAAAGCACACACACTTGCTCCACCAATCCTACCATTGTTGAAAGCACTATTGGAAGACTTCTTTAGTAATATTCAGTTTAGCCATTACATTCAATTTCATGTCATTCATGGTTGTGAAATGTAACCATGATGGACCATTGAACCTTGAGACCATTTTCAGTATAGAGAATAGTTAAAAGTCACTTGGAATGTGATCTGGTGAATACAGTGGTTGAATGATGGCTTTTGTCAGCAATGAATTTCTGTACAAGTGATGAGTGACTTGGTGCATTATTGTGATGCATAAACCACCCTTCCTGTCCTTGTTGTGCCATTTCCTCCATATAGAGCTCGTAATGTCATAAGCGAAAATTAGCAACCTATGTAAAACTTTCGTGTGTAAATGACTAGTAATACTATCCAGATGGTACAAACTCATGGTGTACAACACAAAAAATGCAATAAGCAGACTTTTCCTTGATTTGGCAAGGCATGATTTCTTTGGTCAGGAATATGATGCTGTGCCATTCTAATGACTACATTGTCATCTGTCATAAGCAAAAATCTACAAGTCATCACCAGTGATGATCTTTGTGAGAAATTGGGTACTGTGTAATCTAAAAATTAAATGCAACAGCTGAACTCCTGAATATTCCAAAAGAAGCCTTCCAATTTATAACAATGGCAGGACCAATGTTTGTATGTGTGTTTACATATATATATATATATATATATACATGCTGAAGGGTCCTATTTTCAAGGAGATTAGATAAGTTTCCATATGTCATACCATTACACTGCTATACCACAATTCTGGAAACTCTTTGACTACCGTGTAAATTTATATGTAAATTTAATTTTTTTATAACAATGATAAAATTAAGCTTAGTGTGAATGAATAATCATTTTTATCTCTTACACTGCTAGGCTGATTTGCTGACCCAGGATACCATTCAAAGATAGAACAATTCCTTGCTATGCCCTCCCAACCAATTAGATTTTTTAGCATTCTGCATTACAGAACATGGCTTCATTTGTATGTTCTTGAATGATATTGTTATATATTCATTTGGCAATATATTTTTCTTTAATAAAATAAAAATTTAAATTTTTTCCCATGTATTAAGAAAATAAACTTTAATTAATTTTTTGAAGTTTTTAAATAGGCTAATACATATAGAGCTCATAATCTCTTCTTTAAAGTTTGTCCAATACAAAGTATAAAAAATAAAAAGAATTCCTAAAGCTTCTTATAACAGATATTAAAAAAGCAACTTTTAGATTATGAGAAATTGTGTTTTATTGGCATTATTAGAAGGGAAAGAATATTTTTCAGGAAGAACTCAAGTTTTAGCCAACAAAACTTTTACACAGATTTATCAGTATTTGAATACTTTTCCCTTCCCAAGTAGATAGCATTGCATGTTTTACATTCAAATTATTATACTAAATTTCTTCATTGCAGAGTTAGAACCAATATGCAGTTAAGTATTAAAGTATTTCAAATCAGTGAAAAATATATTAACAACTTCATGATGAATTGATGTTATCATAAAAATGAACGAGAATATTTATAAAATGTTTTATGTTAATTAGAATAATTCTGATTAAGTAATCTTACAATTAAATGGCTGTTAAATTTATTTATTAAAAATATATAATAACCAATACAGAAACTGCATGACGGCAGTAGAGTAGATTGAAAAATAAATTTTTCAATGAAAAATTTATTTCATTTTTGTGATAATTGTATGGGGTTACCAAATTCAAATGATGTTACTCATCACAATATATTATCTATGCAGGATATATATAAAATCTTAAGACTTCTTTTTCAAGAAGCAATTTTTTACAGATTTTTTCCAATGAAGAGCATTCAAATGAATAAATTATGCAATATAAAAATATTTACAGATTTATTGATATAGTTAATGGTTTGAACATTAAATTTTTCATCTTTGCACTAATATCCACGTCTACATATATTTTATTGTTTTTGAAAATTCAAAACCTATTTAATACATGGTTTCAATTTCTCATTAACAAAATTGTTCTAACACAGATATGAGAAATATATTATTCTCCCATTTCAATTTGCAAATCTGATAAGTATATATATATAAATATAATATTTCTCAACCTTGTAGGCACTAAAAGGATCTTTTCCAATGCCCATAAAGCAGACAGACAGCTGGGTGATGAGAGATAAGGTTCAACACATCTGGATAGACTGTCCATGAAAAATTTCTGGGATTGTTTACCCAGATTGAATTTCCAGAACCATCTGATGGCTACCTATGCCTGTCTGTTAAGTATATTATTTAAGTCTTTAGGATGAATAAGAATATTCATTTTGTATGTTTTGAAGACATTAAAAATGGTGGTCCCTTTTGGGCAGACTTTGTCTTCAATTTTATTAGATATATAAGATAATTAGTGTCTATTTGTATTACCAAGTTTTCATGCATATAATCCACACATGATCATCTTATTGTTTAAAAGCAATTTGGAGTGTGGCTTATTCAAAGATTTTATTTTTGTTACAGCAATTTTCTATGGGTTATAAATGCATATAACCATTGCAGACTATATCATGAAAATATGGTAAATACCTGTATGTATAAAATGGAGAATAAATATAATTCCTTTTGATAACATAGTTACAGTAGGTCTTTTATATTATTGTAAATATCTTTTTTAAGTCTAATTATTATTACTTTTGTTTATATATGTACCAGGTAAACTTGTGTTTGTTCACTTAAGAAAACACTGAAGCCTGTACATGAACATAACTTTCATTTGCTATTTCTAATTGCATATAATTTCATTGCTTCTTGGATTCAAATCATTTGGCATTATCAAGAAATGAAAATCCAAAATTCTAATGCAAAAAATTGATACATATGGAAATGCAATTATTATGAAAGTTTACAAAACTTGGCACCATTATAACAACAAAAGAAACTGCCAAAGTCAAGGTTACCAGAAGAACTGAATTAAAAAATGTTTGATTTAGGTCACATCTCACTAACAGAATAAATTTTTCAAGCAATATAAACCCAAAAAATGTTTACATAATAAAATTATTTTTGAATTTGCAATTTTTAAATGCAAAACAATTGTATTAGCTAATGTCTGAATGCTGAAAGATGAAGGCGAAGGCTGAAAACATTTCTAAATATATACTTTTGGTAGCTTCAACTTTAGCAATTTGTTTTCTTACTAAGGTAACACAAGTATAATTGTCAGCACGACGTGTTTGTGTTTTCTTATTCAATGTCTTTGTGTAAACCAAAAATTTATTAATGAAATCTTATTTCCTCAACTCTGAAAATTCAGGCTTTCATTTTTAAAGATAAAGTTATCATTGGGAATTTTCTCTTATTGCTTTTCATTAATTTACAGTTTAATACAAATGTAGATAACATCCAGTATAAATTATGATTATTTAAATTTTGTCAATGTGCCAATTAAATAATTACAATAATATACAAAAGTCTGAAAGATGACAACATACCAATCAAAAATTTTTCCAGCATTGTTAGTTTATTTGTATATTTCAAATTCCAGAATTTCCATAAATTACTTATAATGGTATATTAATCACGTAGTAAACTATCTGAACTCTTAATCAAACGTAACGTATTTTTGTAATAGTTTCAGGTGGTATAATTAATAATTTATGTTAAATTTCTTTGAAAAAAATAAAGCAATCAAATAATATTTATAAAAATTTTTATTTGTCTTATAAAATATTTTACATTTAAATGTAATTAAAGTGTAAAAAGTTTTTTTCTATTAATTTTTAAATGGAGGAGTTTCTTGCCAGCTGTAGGACAAAAATTGATGCAGATGGCAAAATTATGGTTGCAAAATAGACCATTTGGGCAATAAAGAGTTAATGTTTTTATTACCAATAAATCTCTTAAATTATTATAAAAAAGTTTTTAAGGTGATAAACCATAGTTTCTAAAAGATACCTACAGTATGTAATTTTAATGTACTTTTGAAACTATTCTATTATTATTGGAAACTGTATAAACTAATGCACAAGTAAAAATAAATAATAAATATTATTTTCTTACATTTTATTTTAAAATGTTTAACAAAAAATATACAACATTCTGTGAAATTCAACATCAAAATAATTTTAAATTTCAATTCTTTCTATTTTAAAAAGAGTAATAAAAATCATTTGAAAATGCCATAATTTTTATTCAATGAAATGCAACTATATCACTGTTTAGTGAATGTTCATATACTTCAAATCTTTAAAAGTTGTCTGAATTTTAATAATAATAATAATTTTTATGACTGAAGGAAAAAAAAAAAAATTAAACTTTTGGTCTTGAAACACTTCCTATCAAATAATTTCATACTTGGGTTGCTCTTATGTGATATTATAACTAAAAATAGTGTGTAATATTATGCAAAAAAATTAATGAAAATTGTCATGTTTCATTAAATTGATAAACAGTTGCTCCATAATGATTATTTTGATTAAAATCAGTGTTTCTTATTTTGCAATTTGAACAGGTAAGTACTTTTTACTCTTACAAGTTAGTCAAATTAATTGGGCATAAATTATGCTACAAATGTTAAATTAGAAGTCACACGATATATAAACATTCCAAGATGTTCTTTTTTTACTCTAACATTAATACAGAAAGTGAAATATAAGTTTTTAACTTGTTCATGTTATTGTTAACATTAGTCTAGACCAGTGTTTCTCAAAGTGGGTGATAATGCCCCCTTGTGGGCAGTGAGTAAATCTAGGGAGACAATGGAGGAAGGGTACTGAATGGTGACCAAAGGCAAAAGTCGGGGTCACTAACAGCCATTCCCTTTCCTCTGTTAAACGGATAAGAGGAAACATTGCATTTAATGGTTTCCAGATGTTGAGAACAATGTACTGTACAGTAAGGGCATAAAGTGTGAGATTCATAGAAAAGTTTCCTAAGAATATTTCCAATCCTTTCTCACACAAGAGAAAATGGGTTAGGGGCGTTGGGTATAACTTTATGGAACAAAGGGGGCAGTGGATCAAAAAAGTTTGGGAATCACTGATCTAGACTTTTAGAAACATAGCTAATGATTTTATCTTTCAAATGTGAGCTTTACAAAATTAGAATTTTTAACATTGTTCATGTTTGTATTTTCAATTTAGTTATTGCTAATCTAAATTTAAAGATTAAAAATTGTGATGATGTCACAATAAGTAGATGTATATTAATCACATTTTTAATTTCTTTTATAATTTAAAATATATGCTCTCCATCTCAAATTCATAGTGGCTTACCCTATACATCATATTTTCCCTTTAACAATAGATAGATGACCAACATGAACACTAACATCTTTCAGGGGAAAATTTTTGAATTGAAATAACATGACTTCCATTTTGCATTGGAAGTTTGTATATAGTTAATTGGGGCCTCCTACCCGGTCTTGACTTTCATCTAACTCACTCCATTCTCGAGATTAAGAAAAGGAGGACAGATAAACAAATGACAGTGAGAATTTATAGGTCTACAATTTTATCAAATTGCAACAAAGATAGCTATTTTTAAAGTAAATTGGTTGATTGGTATTTTTTTTACTCAAGTCATCTAATGCAGACTATATTTACTGTATTATTTAACATGGCAGAACAAACAATATTGGTAAGTAAAAGACTAAAAAATGATTATCCCTTGTTTAATCATATTTATAACTTTCAGAAAGTCCAGTAGCATGTCAAGGTTTGGTCTCTAGCCTAAGATTCCCAACAAACTTACATTAAAATGCTGTCTTTGAACCCTCTGAAATTGAGAGAATTCAAGAATTCACAGTCACAATACTGATATACTTATCTGACTCACCAATAAATTCAGATCTCCTGTCATAGTATCTAATAAAGTTTGCTGTGGACTTTTCATTCCACATATTCTGTCATATGTACAAGGTCTGTTCAAAAAGTATCGGACCTTTGGTCGGCAAAAATAAATTTATTGACTTTGAGGTACAAAACCCTAATCCCCTTCAAAGTAGTCTCCTTGGTAATGTATACACTTCTCCCAGCGTTCCTGCCATTGCTGGAAACACTGCTGGAACGCATCTTTTGGAATGGCCATCAGCCGGTCCGTCGCATTCCGCACGATGTCTTCTCTCGACTAAATTCGGGTTCCTTTTAGCGGCATTTTCAGCTTGGGAAATAGCCAAAGGTCACACGGAGCCATGTGGGGAGAGTACGGAGCGTGACGAACCACAGGAGTATTGTGTTTGGCGACGAAAGCCCGAATCAGATGCGCAGAATGGGCGGATGCGTTATCACGATGGAGCTGCCAAGTTTTGATCGACCACAGATCCGGTCGTTTGCGTCGCACTGTATCGGAAAGACGACGAAGGACCTCCTGGTAGTACTCCTTTGCGATGGTTTGGCCTTGTGGTGCGTACTCACGACACACCACCCCACGAGAGTCGAAAAAACTGTCAACATGACCTTTGATATTGCTGCGGACCTGCCGCGCTTTTTTTTGCCTCGAGGATCGTCCCCGAAAGCCTGCTGAATCTTGAGAATGGTTTACACTCGGGTATCGCCAAGGTTTTTGGCAAAATTTGATGTAATATCGCTGCTCACGTTCAGTCATTTTCCAGCTTAGTGAAATCCGACGAGAGCGCACTACATGACCTCACTCATACGCCGATTACCAACGACTGACGCTTTCTGCAGGCGGGAAAAAATTCAGGGCTGTGCATGACTGTCCCCTCCACAACTCCACCGAAGGAGGCCTCTCTCGCATCATTGGTTTACGCGGAAAAAAATAAGGTCTCCCCTCCACAACTCCACCGAAGGAGGCCTCTCTCGCATCATTGGTTTACGCGGAAAAAAATAAGGTCCGATACTTTTTGAACAGACCTTGTATGCTAGTCATTTTTTTATGACTGGCTTCAAGTCAGTATGCCTTCAAGCTGTTGAAGAATAGGTTGGCTTTGCAGAAGTGCTAAATTATTCATTTCCTTTTATACCAATGTAACCTGAGACTCAACAGAATTTTAGAGAAAAATTCATTGTGAAAAGATGGCTAATAAGTATGGAATGTGAAATGGACAAGATAAAAACTTGAAGTGCACTAACTGAATCAATATCAAGTGCCTGAATTTCATCACAACAGACAAAGACTGATCCTAATATAATAGTTATAAGCTGTGTGTACAAAAATCAAATTCTTGTTACTGTGGTTGATTTCTACAACTTGCTCTTTATACACACAATGTGGAGTGGATTCTTTAGGGAATTACTTTAAGCTGAAGTTGATTAAGATGGTACATACTATTAATCTTAGACTGTCTGAGATGATACTGTAGTTGTATCCCAATCAATAGTGCTGGTTATAATGTCCATTTTTATATCAAAAGTGTAAGTACTGGATAGGTGAACTGCAAATAACCTCTTAAGTTGTGATTCAGATAATGCAGGATATACAAGGAATTTAGGCCGAGATTTTAGTTTAGAGACAACTGTTTTCTCCTGACTGACAATGGAGACTCAAAGGCATCTACATATTGGACTTATTCTGTTCAAAACCTTTACACACCAATACACAAATGCAATGCTTGATGGTGAATTAGACCCAGTATTCAAAGAGTAGATTCTCATGCAGAACATCCATAATTCAGCAATGAGAGAATAAGAGCTTTGTAAATCCTGAGAATAGAACATTTATCTATCCTTAAGATGAGCAGCTTAGTATCTCTGACTTCTTTACCTGAAGAGTACTAGTTTAATTTTTCATCAAACAAGAACACTCAGGAGTTATGCTTCATTGATCATTAGAATTTGTATACCATTTACCTAATTTCAGCCAGAAATTTACCTAAATAGGTAAATTTCTTGTGTAATTTTACCTAATTAATTATTTACCTAAGTGGATGTGTAAGGTTTTGTCAGTGTTAAAAGTAAAGTCATTATTAGACTAATGATGATTTTGCTTTTGCAGATGAATTTCATTGAGAGAGAACTGAAAACTAAGTTGATAGACTGACAAGAGCTCCAAACTCAAAATAAACCTCAATTAAGCATTCAATGTCATGAAAGTTACTGTGCAAATTCACAGTTCCATTGGATCATCTCATAATGCATCGTACGTTTGAAGCAGCATTTGTGGATTTAATGGAGTCCCACTTTATCTTTAGGAAATGAAGGTTGTGTTTTTATCTCTAAATTTTCCTCCTCCTCAAAAAATCCAAAACATCACTCATTACATCACCATTCAAAGTTTTTGAAAATAATTTTGCAAGGGATGCTTTGAATTTGTTCATTGGCTTCCAGCTTTTTAAAATTATTAGTGAAGTATTGGATTTACAAGTCTGCCTAAATGTTTTCATTGTGCTTATTTTGTGGCAAGTGAAATATTCCTGTGGTGCTTCATAGGTATTTATCTAATTTTCCACTGTTTTAACTGTTGTTGCATAAGGTTCCTGATTTTGGATGGTTTGAGGAGGTGCTACTCATCTCTGGATCTTGGCAAAACTAATATTCTCAACTGCTTTCACAAATGATATCTCCTCTTCTCTTTGTCATGCAGGTTATGTATGATCTAGAGTATGAAGAATGAAGTCCTTTACAGTTTACACAGCAAGGAATGGCAGTGCAAGTATTACTGTGTCAAACAAATAAAACCATATGGTGGGTTACTTAAAGTCAAGATCAAGTGTTTAAGTGGTTTCGTTCCCTAAACACTGGCAGCCTATTGCAGAGACAGCGTTTAAAGACTGACAGCAGTTTACAGATCGGGTAGACCACTGTTCAGAAAAATTTCATTGCAGAGACGGCATTTGTCGCCTGCCACAATGTAGACAGCGATTAGAAACAAGTTATTCGACCTACTTTCTAGACTCACTTGACAGCGGGTTTAGAGGGCTTTTCAATTCGAGTGGTAGCTTTGTTCGTGGAAAAGTTTAGATAAAAACAGATATCGTTCCTTTGATAAATGTTGTAAACGGTACAAATCAACAAAATTAGTCATTAATTAATTGCTCGGCGCAAAAACAACAAAATTAAATACTTTAAATTTGTTTTAAATGTTCCAATTTCGATATTCAAATGGGTGAAGACTTAAAACTTCGATTAATTTAAATCAGATGCATTTATTTACTATTCGAGTATCGTGTTGGTTATAAAACATTAATGCATTTCGGGGTCATTGTACTGTTAAAGAAACGAGACAATTTTGATAATTACAGAAATCTGTTTATAGATATAAAAAATATAATATTAATAACAAAATATTTAAAATTATTCATTTTGACAGTACTAAGATGTTGAAATAATTCCTTAAAAATCTATTCCGAAGACGAATTTCGAATTTGGTATAAATTTTCTAAATATGGATTTGTTCATATTTTAAACAGTATTGGCGACGAAATTAAATATCAAAATGGAAAAGGATTGTCATTAATTGCCAAACAGTGGTTTTTGACGGCCTTAAGATTTTATTTCTGGAAGCTTTCGGAATATAGCTGGCGACCATTTCTGACGCCACAAACGAATAACCAAATTGGCCGAACGACTCCTAAAACAGGGGAGCAATAGCGAAGTAAGTAAGAGCCAATGTTTTGCCGAAGTTCGTTTAGAGAATGATCAGAAATAGACTATCATCGCTTTTGCAACGCATTTTAAACCGTGGTTCAGCCAGCCAACGTCTGTAGGCCATTCTGTTGATAAACGTCGTTTAACGTAAACGCTGTCTCTGCAATCGGCCCTGAGAGTTTGGTCATGTGTTTGCATCTTTTCAGGATGGGCTGGCCAAATGGAGTTTTCTTCACATCTGTAACACCTGAATAGGAGCCAGTTATCCTTAAAAAGACCTCCTGGTAGGCATTCCCCCTAGGCAGATCACCCAAGTGTTGCATATTTAATAGGTACTACTTTCCCCCTCATTGAATTCTGGTGTGGTGAATAACCAATACTCCTTGTTCTGATGGATTTGAAAGCATAGAGAGTGAGTTACTTTGAATATCACTCCCTTAGATGATTAGTTGTTACCTCACATGCAACTCTTAATTGATATTTTGTCCTCATTGACATCACTTGGTGACTATAAAGTCTTAGACTGCCAACTGAAAGAAATTTCCAATTGTAGATTGTAGCAACTTTTGTACTAAGAATGGAGGTAAAGATCCTGTATTTTTCATTCAGCAGTAGCATGAGGAATAAAAAATTTTGGTTCTAGGATTATTTTATTGAATATTTGATCAAAGGTATTGCTTGGGTGTTACTGTTCTATGACTAATAAAAATTCAGCTTCTAGTCCCATCTACCATGAAGTCCCAATAATGGAATGCATCATATGATTGAAATCATAGACAAATTCTCACACTAAGATTACCCTTGAGCTATACACCCTCACAATGCACTGAAACAAAAGCACATCTTGTCTGACATCAGTTGACTCCAAGATCAGCAAATTGACTTAAATATATTATAATTTGATTTGAGTCTCATTTATACAAAGGGCAAAGCAGTGGATTGGGGACAGCATGTTGCCCTCAACTGCAAGGATCCTTCTTTCCATCATATAGCAAACATATAAATGGAAATTAGATCCTAGAGATGGTAAAGAAACAATAAAAAAACATCCTTAGAAGGTCCCATATAAAGAAATCGATTAAGATAATCTTTAGCAAATAAGAAATTTGGACAAAATTTCAACTTTAGTTTATTTGTGCAATCTAATGTAAGCAATTTTGAATTTTCTCACCTTCAAAATGCATGTTTTGTTATCAAAAATCAATATACAGCTCAAAGTTTATATTTCACACTTATCTGCATAATATTTGAAGTGTTTATATTCAATTCTCAATCCACTACACCCAAAACTAGTGCATTACTAGGACATTGTGCAAGTTTGTCGTATTGCAATAGAATTCAGATGAAGCCTGAAAGAAAGAAGTGATTTCTGCACATGTTAGGCATAGAAGAGATGATCCTTGTACCTGACAGAGACAAGAGAGGTAAAATTTACACTTGCCACCATAAAAGAGACAATCTTTGTACCTGCCAGCCATAGGAGACATGATCTTTGCACTTGCCGATATGGAGAGGTGATCCAAGAACAAAGCAATCAAATGTGATTACTATTCTACTCTACAAGAACAAAGCAGAGTTTAATTAATGAAAATCATTCAAACAGATTTTGAGAACGAACACAATTCTGTAAACCATATAGAAAAGGTTTCACTAATGCTCTGTCTCAATAATTTATTTTTGTGTATTGTTTGTTTTTTATGCCTATTTTCCATTAGGCGCACACAATGCTATTTTTATTTTTGATCCCTAGGCTCAAATTCTGTTTGATTGTACCTAACAGAATTTAAACCTAGGGATCAAAAATAAAAATATTGTCAATTTAATACACTAAAAATAAAAAATTTTTAGTTAAAAACAAGTAAAAATTATACTCCTTCTATTTCCGACTTTGAGGATTCTATGAGCCAAAACAAGACAAACAAATGGCAAAAAACAATCATCACTTTATAAGTGATGATTGTTTTTTAAGTCGGAAATAGAAGGAGTATAATTTTTACTTGTTTTTTAACTAAAAATTTTTTATTTTTAGTGTATTAATATTATCACCGATCCCATTGGTTTTAATAATTGAATTGTCAATTTAATACACAATGCAGAGATATTGTCACTTTAATACGTAATGGGGTATTAAAGTGACAATATCTCTGCTCTCTGATATGACTGATTGTACCTGTCATATCAGAGAGCAGAGATATTATCAAATACCCCATTGTATTTAAAACAAAGTCATGGACACCTATTTTTTATATTTAAGTGGACCTTTATTACAATTTTGGATTTCTTACCACAATTAATGGAAAATGGCAAAGTCAATTCTATAAGCTCATAGAAGCGTGCTAGCAACTGTGAAACATCACATGATGGAGTCACACGATACTGCAACCCTATATTCCAAAAACGAAGTTGTGGACTGCCATTTTTATTAAGTTTTTGATTGTTCATAGCAATTAATGGAAAATAGTAGAGTTTAATTAATCAAAACCATTCAAACAGATTTTGAGAACAAACAAATTCTGTAAACCACACAGAAAAGGCTTCACTAATGCTCTGTCTCAATAATTTATTTTTAAGTGCAAACAATCAGATGTACGTACTAATGATATGGTATCACAATTAAATGTAATACTGTAATGGGCAATAATGCAATGCATACAATAATGTAACAATAAGTTTATTCATTAGTAACTATAATTCAGTTTGGCACCATGTGTACAAAAAAAGAAAAAAAAAAAAAAAAAAAAAAATTGCCGTCGCGGTCGATGGAGGCTCGGTAGTGTCATTCTGACGTGGTGCCGATCCTCCGGTCACAATTATATATCTTTTTATATATTTTTCATTATACCAGAAACTGTTTGTTGTTTGGGTTCATATATATGGCCCCATCAGCCCCATGCGATCCCCCAACCACTTTTCTTCCTTTCCTCCTTTCTTCCTTCCTTCGTTCCTTTCCCTCCCATCCCTTCTCTCCTTTTACTTTCCGGGCTATGCTGAAAAGCGAGGCCGTCACTACTGTAACTGTATACCAGAAACTCTTTTATTATACAATTATTATTGTACAGTATTAGTGTTTTTATTCACTATTATTAATAAAAATTTTAACTGATATTATTTCCGATTTCTTTAGAAGCAACTTATTTAAATGGGGCCCTAATTTAAATTTTGTNAAACGTAAAAATTCTCTAATTAGTCTGGAAACGGGGGACCTAATTCTTGCATTTTGTGAAAACGGGTAAGATTAGCTATAATGTAATTATCTTAATCTTCACTATCGTTACTTTTTGCCCAGCGAAGCGGGTCCTTGCAGCTAGATTCTAGATTACTTAGAAAAAGTCTTTTATATATATATATAAAAACTATACTATTACATACAAATAAAAACCCAGCGAAGCGGGATCTTGCAGCTAGTTAATTATATTATCTTGATATAAATAACTCAATTAATGCCACATTTGTATTTATAGTACATCATTGCTCGCTGCTCTCTCAATTGGTTATGTTCCTTGGAACCAAGCATAAAATTGCTATTGAGAACTTATCACTTAGGAACACTCCTCATGATAGAAAATAAAAATCCACTTTTTGCATTTTTTATAAAGGATATACAA
The DNA here is from genome assembly GCF_000671375.1 of Centruroides sculpturatus. Taxonomy (NCBI): domain Eukaryota; kingdom Metazoa; phylum Arthropoda; class Arachnida; order Scorpiones; family Buthidae; genus Centruroides; species Centruroides sculpturatus. The sequence continues at coordinate 371,845 of NW_019384588.1, read as the reverse complement.
TTTGGGCCATAAGCCTCTCTTCAGTCCTTATTATGTATAATCATAAAACTAAAAATATAACTAATGATGACTACTGGAATAACTAATTGTTAAAAACATGGGGTAAAATAAGTAAAACTGTAAAACAAAAATAAAAATTTTTTGTTAAAATGTAGAAAAAATTGACCAATAAAAGAAGTAAAAACATAAAAGCTGGTTAAAAGACAAGGTGTAAAGCGTGACGTCAAGAGGGGCATTCCTATGTGATAAGTTCTCAATAGTAATTTTATGCTTGGTTCCAAGGAACATACAACCCCATTTGTATGCTTATTAGCCATATCTTCTGATTACAATATACGGTACTGTACATAAGTAGTATTAAACAGGCTTATGCATAGCCTTGGAATCTGAACATAAAAAATGACGATAATAATGACACCATTTTTTATGTTTGACTTATGACGGAGGTCCTAGAATGGAACTTCATAGTAACTCAGAGACTACTTTTACTTAATATTATAGATTCTTTAACATGTACTATTATTGACAATTTTATATTTGACTTTACTTAGTAAAATAGTAATACTAGAAATTTTAATAAATTATTTTATCATTTATATCCTGAAAATAAAAATGGAACAAACATCCTTAAATTCATTATAAAATAATACGTTCAGACTTACCTGCTAGCTTCAAGTTTTGCCAATGCAACTGGAACAGGATCTCTCCATTCGGGAATGAAAACAATGAAAGATAATGGTTCCTGAGATTCCGAAAGAATTTTCTAACAAAAAAGAACCAAATTTTATAATTTACTCTGCATAAAAATATGATAATATTTATTAACTGAAAATTGCTATGAGTTATTTGCTTTTAAAAAATAATTTGAAAGGAAGTTTATGCCAATTATAAATTTACATCCATCGAACAACAGCTTTTCCAATAAACATGTACAGTACCTGAACCAGTTACTGACATTGGAGAAAAGATGCATAAAAATCGTAAACATTTTTGAACCTTAGCTTCTCCAATAGGTGTGGGATATATGGCATAGCAGGTTTGCAAAGATTTTATTTTCATTCTAGCAATTTTCTGTGGGGTATGTGTGCCATCACAGTTTATATGTATGAAAATCAGCACATGAAATAATTTTTCTAAGAATATATATTTTACACAAAATTTGGTAATTAGATTATAAGGTAATTGTTCCACTTTCAAATTAATACATCAATATAAATTCAGTCCCTTTCAATTATACTTGGTATATGTATCAAAATATCAATGAGTGATGAAACTCATATAGCTTAATATGAAATATTTAAGTAGAAGCAGACTTCTTACTAAGAAAAGTAAACTGTCCAGCAGAAAGATGATGTCTGGTATATTATCAGAAAATGTTGCAGAGTATCAAAGTTTGACACTTATAGAACAAAATGATATGTAAATAGTCCAATTTTAAGCAGCAACTGCCTATTTTGAAAAGATAATTTTAAATTAATAGTTATAATGCAAGCAAGTTCAAACATTTTATTTTTGTCTTACCACCATTTCTTATTACAATTTTTTTGATACATAGTTTCTGCATAATTTGTAAATAAGCCAATAATCTATCACAAACAACAAAGTGGTAGAAAACAATTTTTGTTCGCTGAAAGCAGCCAGGAATAAAATCCTTTGTATTATTGCTATCCATAATTAGTAACTTAAAAATTTTAAATTTCAGAGGAGTCATTAATTTGTTCAATTAACAAAAAAAGAAAAAAAAAAAAAAAAAAAAAAGCAATGAGTTGCTCATCTTTCCCGGCAACACTTAAAAAAATCAGATGGTGTTACCAAAATTTTAACTATTATAAAATGGCAAAAAGCTTAATTTTGAGGGTAGAGATGAGTTTTATAAAAAAAATTATAAATGCTAATAACAAGTAAAATTGTCATAAGTCTGATCCTACTGGAGATACACATGACCCCCATTATCTCCCCAACTCTCAACCTACAACCACCAATATTTAATATGACAATACAACACCTGAAAAAAAAAACACGAAGAAATAAAAATTTTATTTAACATAAAAGAGTTAATCTACAGAGATTTGTTTTTGCTAAACAGGAAATAACATCACAATTTTTAATCAGTTTTATGAGAGAAATAAAGACTTTATTCCTCTCTTTAAACGTGAGGAATAATAATATTAATGATGTGGTAAAATAATAATGTTACACATAAAAAAAAAAAAGTAAACTAAACTAAAATTCCAAAGGTTCAAATCTATATTGTCTAGCTCAATGGTTTTGAAACTTATTATACCCAAGGACCCTTTCTCATAGTAACAATCTGACCACAAACTCCCAAGTCAGTGATTTTCAACCAGTGTGCCAAGAGAGGATTGTATGTGTGTTGCAAAATTTTTGAAAGCACTAAATAAATTATTTTCAAAAAAGCCCAAAGAGCTATTAATGTACAGTACATGTCAAAATTAAAACCTATAAAAATTCATACAGCCTAATCAATTTAAATTGTTATAATAAATAAACATATACATAATGTAGTAAAAAATATACAGTATATTCATAAGCAAAATTATATAAACTTATGCATAACACTGGGCTATTTCATTTTAAATGAAACTTTCTTTAAATCAAAAATGTATCTATAAACTGTGTATATTTAGTTCAAATGATTTTAACTTAGAAATAGTGGGACATTGGGCAGGTTTCTAAAGGTAATTATTGTGCCACTTTTAAATGCAAATCAAGACTTAATTGTAATTTAATTAACTATAGGTATACCTCGCCTTACGTCGGTAATTGGTTCCAGGAAAAAAGGCAACGTAAGTCAAAAAACAATGTAAGACAAATTTACTTGTCTCCGAATCTACTTGTCACTACGCTAAACCATAAATTACCATTTCCGGTTCTGTATTTTATTTATTAATGCATTTTTAATGCATTTTTTTAATGGTTAATAAGGATCTATTTTAAGCTTAAAAACAAGTAAATTTTAATTTTTAATATAGTACAGGAAAAAGTAATCTAAATTTACAAATGCATGTAGTGTAAATACTGCATGTACAGTACTTATGTAAATACAGTACATACTTGTAAATGTATATATTTTATTATGATTTTATGTGCTTTAAATGCTTTTCTAGTGATATTACGACTTAAACTTGATTTTTATTTTTCTGTATACTTTTTTTGACAAATGACGTATAATCGGGAATGACGTAAGTCGAGAATACTTGTATTATTGTAACCTGTTGCTATTTTAAGGAACAACAATACCATTTTATTTAATTAAAACTTTGTTAATCGACTTTCAGCTTAATATTTGTTGATTTTTTCTTGTTTTTCTTTTTGTCTGTAGACACTTGAAAAAGGCCTAATGGCCATAGTGTCTCTTCTTTATAAATAAATTTTATATTTTATATACAGTAGATCATCGATTATCCGAATCAATTGGGGACTGGGGTTGTTCGGAAAATTGATCTTTTGGATAACCGATTATGTACGAAAAAATATATTAACCTATCCCATGTTGAAATTTTTCTCAGTTGCGTGTTGCTTCGCGTTGAATTTTTGCTGATGTTAAGCCTAACGAAGACTATTATATCGTTAAAAATTATTTTTTTATTTTGTACAAACAAAAATATATTGAAAAATATAAAAAAATAATAAATTATACTTCAGAAGTTAATTTAGTATCAAAAACGTAAAATATTTGAGTAGCCCAAGACATAGCCAAAGATTGCAGTGCCACAGCACTGGCAAAAATTTAAATTTGCCGACTGGAATTCTTTCGGATAAGTGACGCTCTACTGTATATATAAAATAAAAAGAATTAGGTTATAAGTGGCAAGTAATAAATATGATGTTAGAATGTTTACAAACACAACTTCTTTAAATCACATGATTTTTTTCTGCCGAAATTTAATTATAGGTTCAAGTGTGCAGTGAGATTAAAAAAAGAAGGTTGAAAAACACTGCCCCAAGTTAAAAAAAATAACTCTATGCTACTATATAATAGCAAAATTACAAATTTACAGCAACTTTGATGTCTTGAATGGTGATGTAAAAATAAAATATAAATTAAATATCAAAATGTTTTAAGTAATATTTGTTGAAATAAGTAGCTAAAGCTTTCCCATTTTTGATAAACTGGTATAATATAGTAAAAACAAAAAAAAAAAAAAAT
>NW_019384588.1:346156-366654 GCF_000671375.1 Centruroides sculpturatus | reverse complement strand
GAAAAAAAAAAAAAAAAAAAAAAAAAAAAAAAAAAAACCAGACCATTCATACTTTTTCCAGCTTTAATCACAGAACAAGCATTTAAATCAGGATGTAAAAATGACTACCAATTTATTTATTACTATTTATTTTTAACTTTCATAATAATGAAAATGGATCACAATCATTTTACTTTTTATTAAACCATTCATGGACTCCCTGGTATTGTCCACACATCCTCAAATTAATTTTAACTTGCCATAAATCCCAGTGTTTTCAAGGACCTCCAGGCATCCATAGAAACTGCTTTGGAAAACATTGGTCTAGCTTCAATGCCTAGTGTTTTATCAACTTGGCTATTCCTACTCAATGACAAAACCTTCAAACACTTAAGTTAAACTGAAAGATCCATTCAGAGACCCATTTTTGTGAATGCTTGAGAAGTAGGTCCTATTATTGGGAGAAAGAGCTGTTTTGTATAAGACTACATATTCATCAGATTTTGTCTGAATTGGAAATCCGAACATCTAATCCTCTCCTTGTAAGTGACAGCTTAACATGTTATTTTTGCTTTCCAGACAACGTTTGGTGTCTGGAAAGCAAAAATGTTGCTATTATATATAGAAACAAGCACTGAATTAATAAATAAATGTTTTGGACTCTACTACAGAAATGGAATCTATTTCCACATCACTTTTCCATTACTATTTATTATTTTATTGTGTCATTTCACTAGATGTGCAGTGTTACTCAGGCAGTGTACCAATTAAAATGAACTCTCAACACTGCTTTTTTAAATGTTATATGGTTGATAACAACTTGTATGCCTAAAAATTTTTTTCTATGTAAAATTAATATCATAAATCAGATTTAGATGCTCTGAACTATAAAATGATTTTTTTACAAATATTTAATAAAATCAAATATAAAAAATTATAGGTTAATTGATAATTTCATTATGTCTAATAATTATTTTTTTAGTTTATTCTCTTTCTTTTATGTAAATATAAATAGATTTAAGAACTAAATAAATGAATACTTAGGTTGTAAAAATATTTAAATGTTAATTATTTACTTCAAAATGATCAACAGTCGCTTCCATCAGTTCTTCAGAATATGGAGGATTAGCTTCAAAAGAGCCACTGATTGGATGAAAATTCAAAATTGGACTAAAAAATAAACATTTTATTTTATTAATACATTGGATCAAATTCTTTCATTAAATTAATATTGTATTTATTTCAATTTACCCTCTGGATCCAAAAAAACTATCCGTATCTGGAAATGCAGAACAGTACTGGCGGAAGTAAGAGTTTAAAGGTGATGCAAAACATTCAAAAGTTACACCGAAATGTTTGTTTAAACTTTCTAATACAGACACAGGTAAAGCACCTTGCGTTCCATGTCCTTCATTGGGAGACGACCCAAAAAACGTCTGAAATAAAATTAACAAGTTTTAAAATAAGTTATGATATTTATATATGTACTCTGAAACATTTCTTACGCTTCTTACTTGATATCGTTTCAGCATACACCATACTCTAGTAAGAAAATTTTCAAATTTGCGATCATCTGTACAATTCCATCTATACAATTGTTCCTAATGTGAAAAGAGAAAAAGATATAGATGAAATTAATTACTGGTTATTTTTAGTTACTTTTACTTACTAGCTTTTCCATGACAAGTTTTTAATCAAATTAACTTATTTAGCAATTGATATCCTCACACTACATGCCATCCATCTGAATGTGTAAAAATTTTGGTAAAAAAAACTTCTGCTTATCACAGGCCTTCAAAAAACTAGAAATTTTCCACCTTGCACCCATTCTCATGAACAATTTCCCCCCCCTCATAATTGCATGCATAAAACAGTGATTTTCCACTCAGATGCCATTTTTAATGTTGTCAGTGATGAAGACATCTCACGATTGCTGCAAGAGAGTCACGATGTCACGCATGTTTGTCAACCATGCATGATGTCATGATATCATAGACTCAAGCCGCTACAATCTTGTCTCCATAAAATAACCTAGAACACCATGACCATCAACAATTTAATTTTTTCACAAAAAATACAGAAAAATAATTTTCTAGCAAACTCATTTCACATTAGTCCATGCTACTGCAAAGTTGGTGAAGCTTCCTATGGATAAAGAGTTAAGGACATTGTTCTGTAAGCAAAGCAATATGTTGTAAATTAAAAACATATGATCTTAAATTTGGCAATACAGAGAAGGAGACATCACAGGATTTTTCAGAATTGTCAAATTCAAGGAATAGCAATTATGTGAAGTGTACATGTAAAAAATCAGCAGAAAATTGAATTTGGCATTCAGCCATACTAATGGAAACTGCATGCCATCACAGGTTAAAATTTCTTTCTAATTTATTCAATTAGGAGACAAAATAAATTTAATATTGATCTTATTGAGATACGAGATCAATCTAATTTTAATATTTTAGGAATTTTATTATCTATAAAATTTTTTTGATAATCTTGTTTTTTATGTTACTGCTTTATTTAGATAGTGATAAGAAATTAAACAATTCAGCTATTACAAAGTGTTTGAATGTCTTTATTATAGTAATCTCTCAAGTACCAATTGCTCAAATAATAATGCAAAGAATTACTTCAGTGCTATTTTGAGTAATCATTTATTTGAATGTTTCTTAAATAGTAATTGATTAAATCTATTAATCACTCATTATTCAAAGAATAAATACTAAAGTTGTTTATTATCTCAAGTATAATCTTTTATCAAATTAAGATACTGAAAATTGATTTTATAACATTCCCAATATATTATAAAATGCAATTTATAAACATTTCTATTGCTTTTCTAGATTTTTGATGCTAAAAAGTTTTGCAGTGAATCCTTTAAGGAAGAAGATGAATGAGATAAGTTCCTTCAAATATTAAATGATCTTATTTGTACACACAATAAAATGAAGAATATGAAGAAAGTAATAGTAATCCAGCCAAGAGACTTTGTAGTGTGGTGTGTGAAAAAGAAACATATGATATAAGATAAAAAAAGTGCCAAAACAACAGAATATGAAATGCACAACATGCGCCTGAATTAATAAAATTATTACACACCAAACCAATCCACCAATTTGTGTAACGGACAATAAACAGGAACATTATGTTGTACTTTTATGCATTGTGTAATTCTTCTAAATTTCAATATCATTATGCCTATATTTTGTACTGCTAAGTAAATTGGCTTTTTTCAGTTGCAAACAGACTCAAAGAAGTCATATGTGAGAAACTATAGTAGTGTAATGTATGTTCTTGGAGAATATTTTATTTTAAATGTTTCTATAGTTATAAATGTAGACTTAATAAGAATAAATTGATATTTTTAAAAAATAAACACAAAACTATTATGTTATTACTAAAATTTCATAAAATTATTTAATTACTATTGAGAACATTTTGCAGAGAAATTTCTGATGTAGGATGATTTCTATTTAACAGACATTGCAGAATTTATTATATAAAACTCCAAGATATAAAAAAATGCACTCACTCCTTCATGCATACATTAAAAGCATATACAACAATAAAAGGACCTAGTATATATACAGCTAGATACAATAATGGAAAGTGGTAAAATTTACTCCTCCATTTATCATACTGCCAGCAAGTAATTATCAGAAACAAATTCTTACATTTGTATAATCTAAATTCCTATTTCAAATATTGCTTGTTGAATTCTAAAATTTATTATTATTTTGACTCATCTTATATAATTATTTAACACAACTACATAACATTAAATTAGAATACAACTAGTAGCTCGGGATGCCCCCTAGTGGGCGTTCTTTACAAATTTCCATGAGGCATGGTTCCTTTGACTTTTTTGTTCCTATCAATATGCTCTACAGCTCTGTTAAAGTCCCAATGGTAAGATTTACCCTCTGCATGAAGAGGTGGTGACCCCACCAAACCGTAGACCCCTGTACTAACAATAAAGTCAAAGGAACCATACCCCTACTCACAACCCTTCGCGAGATATAAGCCCCTGAAATAATAAATTCCTATTACAAATATACTGAATTATTTATATTGTTATATTGACCAAATAATAATAAAAATTTATATTGTTAATTTAAATAAGAATTAAAATTGTTAATTTGAATGTTTGAAATATGACACATGATAGGGGCGCCTCTAGTGTCCGTTATCAAACGGTTATGGGACAGACACCCGTTGAATGGGTTATATATATATAGATATTTTCAATTAAAAATACACTCTTAAATTTCATGGGCAATTAAAATGGAAATAATAAATCTATTTTTTACTGTTGTATTGTATTGTATTGTATCGTATCAGCTATACGTTAAGAATATTTGAAAATAATCTACATAACATATTTTTTAAAACATTTGCATTTCCATAAATAAAAAATGTTTACCGGTTCAATATGGGAGAAAATTTTTTAAATCACTAAATTAAATAGATATTGTATCAATTGTAGATTTTATGACATAATAAAATTACAAAACTGAGCATATGACTTACTAAAACATTAGTGTAAGTATATACATAATCAAAATTTAATGAAGAACTTGTTAGAATCAAAGAAAAGAAAAGGAAAAAAAACCCAAAATTTTTATCTTAATATTTTATTACTAAATATAGGAAGAACACTTACCAATTTTTGAAAATATAAAGTGTTCATTCTAACAACATCACCCCGATAACGCAAATGAGTAATTTCTTTGTCGGTGAGTAATTCCACGTGAGGTAATCGTGGCGAAGAAATGGCAAACTGAACAGGATAGCAAAACACTTTTTTTGGATTTGTCACTTGTAAAGAACTTGTAATTTCTAAATAAGAAATATTTTGATTATATATATATAAAAATTTTTAACAATTATTTACTATAATAAATATAATGACAAATCATTATTATACAAACCTTCAATTCCGTGTTGATTTAAGATACTCCAATGTTTGTTATGTATTTTCTTCGCATAATCACAGGACATATAATAGATTTTTGAACAAATTCCCTCAACAGAAGCCTTTGCAGCTTCCATTAGGTGTGGTTGGCATTGCTTTTTCAAGTGTGCTAGCCTCTCCTTTAATTTTAAAATTTAAAGTTAAAATAAAAAGAACAAATAAAATTAGTTGACACAGAAAAATAAATATTTAAAAGTCACTAACAAGATAATCATCATAAGTAGCATTCAAGGTTTTTCTTAACCATTGAAAAGCATCCTCAACATTCCATTTTACAATTTTCCTACTTTCAGGAGAAGCATTTCTGCAACATTTAAAGAAAGTGGTTTTAATTGAAAACATCTACTCAACTATTATAATTATTAATCCTACAAAATTATATATTAACATTTATGAAAAATTACAAGATACTATAGAAAAAAATAATTGTAAATATAAAATATGTGAACATCCAGAAGTTTCTGGAACGTGTTTTTGAATTCTGTCACACGAGAGCATATGTCTTGGCAGCCATTAAGATAATGCTAGTTGTTAGTGTAGGTGTGCAATTTTTAGTTCATTATTGGCGACATGCCTTATAAAAGCAGTTCAGATAGATATTATGTGATGGTTGGCTGCCATAATGGCCAGCGTGTTCTTTATAAGTGGTTTGAAGCTGTACACGATGTACACGAAAACACAATACATTGAGATTGTCCATGTATTCAACCATTCTAATGCATTCATTTCCACGTGATGAAAATTTAAGAAAAGAATAGGTAACCAGCCGTGCATGTACATCCAGCTAGATAAATAACTTTGCCATCATAAGACACACAAATCCATACAGAATGATTACTTGCAGATAGATTTGTGATGGCTCCACATTTATCTTAAGGACGTAATTATTTTTCAAGTGGTAAAGCAGATGAAATTTTAATTAATTAATAAATAGTCGCAAAATATTTATGAGAGTCAAGACTCCTATAATTAAGCATTTCTTGGTAATCATAGGCTTTACTTTTAATAAGATATTCAAATATAGCTGGATACTCCAAAGGTGGCATTCTCTCATCTCACTATTCAACAATTTTATAGTACTAATTGATGAAAATAAATTAGAAAATACAAGATTGTAGAAGAAACTTAATTCTATGATATTCTTTGAATATTTTGGGCTACTTTATGAATTAAACAGCAATATAAATATTTCCTGATAGATAATAACAGTGGAATTTTAGTAAAATTACACAAATAAATTTTCCAATTATTTTCTAGAAACAAAATAAAATAAAAATAAAAAAATATCAGGATTCAGGTTTTCTTAATTTTACTTTAAATTTTTTCTAACAAAGAAAAAAAGCACACTACATGCATGGTGGGAAAATATTTTTTAAACTTGTGTAAAAACAATTGAAAACACTCTCTTTATATAAGAAATGAACCTCTTCATAAACACCAGAGGAAATACAATTCACCACATCCAAAAAACCTTTTTAACTCCAGTGATATGTGTTTACACACCAGCGAACGTTTTTGACCCCATCTGGGTCTTCATCAGGTTACGGTTATATGGAATTCGAACGCATGCAGAATGGAACAACAAAACTAAATGAATGTGATTCAAACTTTAGAAAAAACCAAATTTAAGAATAAAATGGAACATTACCCATGTGCCGAAACGACGGTTAAGCACGCGCCACTTCACATTTGTGAAAAGTTGAAAACAGACAAAATATACACAATCCAAACTCATTTACTCAAATCAAAAACATCTTGAAATATATAAAGCAGGATTACGTAGCACATGCATCAACTCCAGGGATGCAGTGGGGATATCTAGCATGTGGAAGTTTTGTTATGAGGGAACCCCATCCCAGTAAATGAGTTTGGATTGTGTATATTTTGTCTGTTTTCAACTTTTCACAAATGTGAAGTGGCACGTGCTTAACCATCGTTTCAGCACATGGGTAATGTTCCATTTTATTCTTAAATTTGGTTTTTTCTAAAGTTTGAATCACATTCATTTAGTTTTGTTGTTCCATTCTGCATGCGTTCGAATTCCATATAACCGTAGCCTGATGAAGACCCAGATGGGGTCAAAAACATTCGCTGGTGTGTAAACACATATCACTGGAGTTAAAAAGGTTTTTTGGATGTGGTGAATTGGACTCTCTTTATAATTTAAAGCATTAAAACCCTTACAATTACTAACAAAGTAGGCATTATCAATGAATTTCTATTAGTAAATTCAAAATCAATTATATTCTCAATTCTGTAGTTCTGCAGTTCCATAGTTCTTGTAATATCTTAATGTCAGTGTGACAGTGGTGTTACAGTATGGGAAAATACACAAACCTCTGAAAACTTGTGGATAACAATAGAAAATTACAAAAATTTGAAAATTCATGATTATAAACTGTTTCAGAAACACACAACTTGTAATATCCAAATATACAAAAATTTACAAAATGTAAAATTTTTATTCATTGCATTAATTATGATAAATGTTGAATATAATGTATTTTCAAATTAATTATAAGAAATTTATAAATATAATACAATGTGGTGAAAAATTATTTTGTCAAAACTTTGATTTTATATCTAACTAATTTAAAAAACATTAGTCATTCACAATTTAAAAAATTTTATTGTATTTAAAATAAATAACAGAACTATATATATTTTTAATAAATTCTGTTATTTAAAAACTATAACTCTGTTGATGACTTAAATTTTTTTGTTTATTTTTTTTATTGTAAAAATTATCCTATTAATGAATCTAATAATCTTAAATTCATTTTTTAATAAATTTAACTAGTAAAACTGAATTCAATTTAAAGTTAAGTGATCTTTATGTAATCAGAAAAATTTAAACTATGACAAACTATTGAAAAATTCACTAAACTTATAAAAATGTTGAACACTAGATACCTGATATTTAGATAAAAATTAATTAATTCTTATAAAAGGATTATTTTTTTTGTGATAGCTTCTTAAATAATGCATCCTAAATCATTGTTTCTTTTATTTTAAAAAATCCATTGTATTTTCAGATTAACTTGGATTTTTACAGTTTACACATTTGCAAAAATTAATAATAAATTTCTAGGATTATGTCATCTTTATGCAAATAATGAATGATTTTATGCAAAAATTTTTGTGATTACCCAAAAGGACTACCAGAGGGTTTGAAGCAGTTAAAACGCTATGGCTACAATACAGTACATATTGTGGAAAATTTGTATCATTGTTTTATTGTGAAAGTGCCGAATCCTAAAATAAAAGGTCGGCATTTTGATCATTTTTAACTTTGTGTAACTTTTTAATAATCAATAATTGTTGTTTTATCTTATATCTTCAAGTCAATTTGCTGTTACTTCTGAGCTGGACTGTGAAAAGGATAAAAAGAATACTCAAAAACAATTAAATTTTTTTATGTAAGTGTTCTAAAGCTGCAAATGAAGATAATCCAGAGTTTATGTCGTCTTTATGCAAATAATGTATGATTTTTATGAAATAAATTCCTGATTTTTCTGTTACTATATTACATGATTAACAAAATTGTTTTTAAAAATAATACAAAAAAAAAAAAGAACAGTACTTTTGTGTTCCTATAAGTGAATTATAGCAAGACTGGAATTCAAGATCATTTACATTGTTTCACTTAAAAAATAAAATGTTTGTTATTGAATATTTTATTAATATAAATTACAAAATTATTAAATGTAAGTAAAACTAAAACCATCTTTATATGTAAACATATCAAAGTATTTTCACATAAAAATATTTGTCAAATATCAGGAGGCATTTTCAGGTATGCAAAATTTTTGAAACATGATATATTCAAGTTTGAAAATTTGAAAAAAAATTCTAATTTTCAAATTTAAAATTTCTTAGAAATATATAAATAAGATTTATTTAACTTTTTAAAATCAAACATTAGCTTTTAGTATCTGAAAAAAAAGTAAAGTATCAAATGGTTTCTATTTGTTTCAAGTGTTACTTTATCAGATATCCAACTGCCAATAACAAATAGATGAGTTATTTCATTCATACAATTTAAAACTTTAATCATCTATTGGAAAATATTTTATTGGATAAAATATAAAAACACATACCGGGATTCAATCATTTTTTTTGCAGCCTCAGCATATTTAGATAACTGTTTCCTAGCATCTCCAGAAAATTTTGGTCGCACTAATTTAATAGGTATGTCATTCATTATTTCTCTAAACATTGATTGTGAAACTGCTGTAGTACAATTATTTGGCAGTAGAGGATCATTTCCTTTATCACAAACTTTGCGTTCCATCAACCAACGATTAAAAGATTCTTTAGGAGCATCAATTCCTTAAAAATATGTCAAATTATTAATACTACTTGCTTCAAAGGAATTTCTCTTAATTATATTATTTGAACTTTTTGTTAATTATATTATTTTTTTACCTTCTCTAGAATGGCACATTTCTTGATAACTTAATCTTAACTTGGTGACAAGATTAGCTCGATACTGTTCAACGTCGGGATGAGGAGGCGGCATTAACGAGGGAGTACGCTCCCAGATGATTACATTTGTGGGAACTTCTAAATCCCATGGTCCACTGAAATATAAATTTCAAAATATTATTTTTATTTTATCCTATTATTAAACTTTCAATGCTTTCTTCAAAAAATAAGTTTAAAAGAAATAGAATTACTAGTAACATTTAATTCTATAAATAATATAAAATTGTACAAATGTCTCCATAGCACAATATTCTATTCAACATTCCTAAAGTTGAGTCATAGTAACACAAAAGCATTAAGTACTAAGCATACAAATTTACAAAAAATTCTTAAAATAAAAGACAATACATAAAAATGTCTTCTAGCATTGTCCTTTTGCATGCACATGAGGAAATTAACAGTTCCACAGCAGAGTCAACCATTTTCTTAGAGGATACTTGTCCACCTCAATATGTAAAACTTTTAAAAACATTCCCCTGGCACTGGCACAGTTAATTATCAAGAATATTTATTATTTTTTAATTGTGCCATTGTCAGAGGGATGTTTTTAAAAGTTTTACATATTGAGGTGGACAAGTAGCCTCTTAGAAAAGGTCAATGCTACTGTGGAACTGTTAATTTCCTCATGTGTGTGCAACAGGACAAAGTTAGAAGTCACTTTTATGTATTGTATTTTTCTTTTAAGAATAGTCCTTAAATTTGTATGTTTAAACTTATTTTCCTGGCAATTTTTATCAATTGCATTAAGTACTAGTTTATATATATAACATCTTCCCAAAGCCCAAAGTATTGATACTAAGCCAAATAATTGCCATAATTAACCAGGCTATTAATATGCTATAATTAATAGTCCAATTAATTACGATGATCATTTGGCTTATTATTATTATTATTATTATTTGCACCATATTTTTATAACAATTTTAAAATATATGTTGACATTAATATTTATTTTATTTATATACATTAATACTTTCATAGAAATAATAATGAACAATTGCATATCGAAGTTTACTAAAGATTAAGATTAAGTGAATCATAAACCTAAAGGAAGGAGAGTAAAGGGGTTAAATCAGTGCTTATGTGATATATTTTTTGCTTAGCATCAAGGTTCTTCGAACGTTATGTGGATAAAATGTGAAAATATTTTAAATAACATTCGATATTACATAGAAACTTTTACATTCAGAACTATTGAGCACATGATTCCATTCTATCTTTCCTATTTAAAAATTGTTCCAAACAACTGTTTTTTTGTATTTAATATTGTTTCAAGCAATTCTTTACCCAAAGAAGGACCCAGGAGGGGTCTGAAAACGTTTGTATTGTTAAATTTTAATTTGCATCAGTTAAACGTTTCTGAGGTACATGTGGTTTACTTTCATAGATTTATTAAATATGAAAAAATATGAAAGAGAAAGGAAAATAATGTTTATAAAACTTCTTTTTAGCTATTTAATCAAGATAATTTGAAAAACGTTTTTAAATGCAGTTTATTAATTTGCAAATTTTCTATGTGAAAAATAAGCAAATATCTCATTTTACTTCAAGTAGGCAAAAATTTCAACCATTAGTGTCAAAAAGTTTTGAAATAAAAATGAATTTTCTTTTCAGGTTCTCTTTAAAGTTCTGTTATAGTTTCAGTTTTTCGTAAGAACTGAAACCATGGTTCTTTAACATAGACTGATTCATCCTTACTCAAAGCACATAACCTTGTAAATAGGCAACAAAGTAACAAATGACTGAACTCATTAGAAACAAAGAAAACAGCATTCAATTTCACTTTTAAAACACAAGATCAATTTCTGCATTTTGATGAATTCTCCCCCATTTATAGGCTTAGCCAAGATGTTACTTCATTATTTATGGCTATTATTGCTGTATTGTTTTTATACTGCAAATTTACCAATCCCATTTCAAATACTAATTGGACATATTCTGCACCTGTCTAAGACCCCCCGAAAAACTGTTAAAGAAATAAAAATAAAAAAACTTGAAGTTCAAGTTTTATGCTGAAAGTGATTAACAGAAGTTATTAAAAAAATAAAAAGAAATCCACAAACAAGTTGAATGACTTTCCTAGCTTTACTAAAAAAGTTTGCAACATGTTCTTTTGACTGATTAATTGCTAAAAGTTATGTTGCTCCATGCTTCATCCCCTTTGTAGAAAAATATTTTAGGACAAAAATCTACATCTACTAGATATGCATTTTTTATTTATTTATATTTATTTAGATTAGTAATTATTCAAAATAAAATTGTGTATGGAACTGCCTGTTATATAATTTATTTTTTAATAAAATCTCATGCTATTAATTATTATAAAAAGGCAAAAGGCTTAATTTTGAGGGTAGAGATGAGTTTAAGAAACTGTGAATGCTAAATAATGTGTAAAATTTTCATTAAGTCTAATGCCCACTTGAGATATGACATGACTATCCCTATCTCCCCACCCCTCAACCATTAACTATCAAAATTTGATAGCATCAATGTCCCTTATGTACAAGTTATCATGTCAAATTTTGTTTCTTAATCTTTACCACTTCAGATATATTAATTAAATGAAGTAGATGCCAACACACAGAGAACATTTTTTGCTGTCTTTTGACATTTTTTGATTTAGAAGAGCTCAAACTGCAGAGATTAAAAAAAAATAATAAAAAAAATAAAAAAACTGGAGTGTCAATTTTGATACGATTTCCTAAAGATGAGAGAGATTATATTTAAGTCTAAATGTGTAATGTAATAAAAAATTCAACAATTTTTTTTCTTTTTCATCTATTTGACTGACATTAATAAAAATGAATTTTAAGTACATTTAAAACACTAAATAATTATCTCACATCATATTTTCAGTTTACTTATGGTTAATCTTCGAATTTCATTTAATTATTAAAAATAACAAAAATTCTTCGGTTTCAGAAATTCCGTCAACAAATTTCAAAATGTCTTATCATATGGATTGTAATATTCAATGAATGATAAGTGAGTATTTTAAATAAAACTTTTCAATTTAGTAAAACAAAACTAATCAACATTTTCAACATTCAATATTTAACAGTTAAAAAATGTGAAATGTTGAATGCATCAAAAGAAATCTGATAGCATTTGTTTCTTAAAAATTATTTTCTCAACTATTTTCTGTATATTTTACATAAAATTTTTGTGACAATTTTTTTTGAGCTCATATAAACCTAATTTTCTTCATAAAAAATAGAAGCACATAAATTCATACATAACAAGTGTCATTTACCTTAATAAGAAACGTTTAGGATTTGGCAATATTCCTTCTTCAGAGCACCTTCTCTTCTCCCCAAATTTAGGACCTGGCTGAGGAACAGGAGTTGGCTGTAATACTGAAGAAGATATAGGTGATGGTACAGGAGAGGAAACTTGAGGATCAGGAGATGATTGAATTCCAAGTGGATCAGTAATGGGATCAAACTGTAAATTAATATATTTTTGATTACTTCCAATGGAAATTTCATAAAGTAAAAAATTAAGTAAATGAATAAATTATTTGAAATGATCTAAACAAATTTTTATGATAGCATGATATTTCACTTGTAAATTAAGCACAGCCATAAGGTCTCAAATAACAATTGGCCAGTCAACAATTTTTATATTTCAGGTGAGTTTTGTCATGCTAATATTAAACTGGATAACAATGACAAAATTTAGATTACCAATTGGTTATTATGTAATATCTAATTATAATTCAAATTCCATTTGAAGAATTGTGCATAGTAAAAGGACAAATGATTGAACTGATTAGTAATTTAAAATACAAAAACCATTAGTTATGCTACCTAAATTAATTCTAAATGTGGGTGTTTGGATAGTGCAATTGGCAGTACAGTCACACATTAAATTAATTAAACAAGACTTAAGGCAGGGATGCACAACCTTTTGTGAAGAAGGGCCAAATTAGAATTAAGTTTACTGACTGGGGGCCAGACCTCCAAGCAATTAATGCGATGGCTGAGATTGGATGCTGGCGGCAATCTTTATGTCTGGTGTAATGGCAGATGTTGAAACAACCAGTAGATTTTTCAAATTCTCTTTGGTTAACCTGTTCCGTGTTTTGCACTTGTTTAAATTCATAAGTGAAAACTTGCAAGCTTGTTTGGCAGTAACTATGTATGCTTGTTCACATACATAGGTACTGCCAAACATGCTTGCACAAAATCAAGCATTGTCTTTCAGTTTTGGAA
Source organism: Centruroides sculpturatus (assembly GCF_000671375.1). Classification (NCBI taxonomy): domain Eukaryota; kingdom Metazoa; phylum Arthropoda; class Arachnida; order Scorpiones; family Buthidae; genus Centruroides; species Centruroides sculpturatus. The sequence goes on along the minus strand of NW_019384588.1, from coordinate 352,995 downwards.
ATGATGTATCTAGCAGTTCTTTGTAGAATGTGAGGAGATTAGAATTTTTGAACTGTGATTTCAATTCATCACTGCACTGGATGTCTATCAACTCAAGTTGNCTTCTTTTTGTTTTTTCTAATACAGTTACAGCTAATATAGATTGTTTGCATATATCTATTCTCTCTGCACTTCTAAACCTTATGACCAAACTGCATTCTTAAGTTGCTTTTCTTCAATCTTTATAATGGCAGTGCATCCAATTCTGTTAGTGTGGTTCTATTTTAATTTTTAAGATTTAGTTTAAAAAATTAAGAACTAAAACTTTTACTTATTTGTCGAAACCGTGTCTTCTTGTCTTCTTGTTTTGTTTGGTTCAATGTCACAACTTGGTGAATTTATTGACACTTCGCAAATAATTTCATCATCAACTTTTAATCCATGTAGATACACATTTTGGGCTTTCACCCCTCTTCAGTCTGTTACATAGATAGGTTATATCTTGTGAACAAAATTTTTAAGTTACATAAATTTTTCCCTACATATCAGTCTCCTATATAGCCAATCAACACTATTAATTTAAAATAATTCTTTGTTTTAGTAACACACACTGATTCCTAAATATCCCTATATAACTACAGTAAGACCCCACTTAACACAGGGGATGCGTTCCTAAATGACAAAACACTAAACGAAACAGCACTAAACAAGGTCATTTTAACATGTAAATAGGGATAGGGGAACATGCAACCGAAAATAAAAAAATTTTACTTTAATTTTAANTTCAACTAAGGAAAATGTACTGGCTTCATGATATTACGACCAAAACATTATTAAGTATACTTTCTATTGTTTTAAGAGTAAAATACAGTAAGACTCCGTTTAATGCGGGGATGCGTTCCTAGACGACAAAACACTAAACGAAACAGCGTTAAACGAGGTCATTTTAACATAGAGTAAATAGGTAAAGGGGAACACGCGATCAAAAATAAACAGATTTTACTTTAATTTTTATATTAATTTGTATAATAATACATGTTAAATAACACATAAACATAAGCACACAGAAATGTATAATAATATATTAATTAGTTCACTTTTTCTATATTAATAGTTCATTTTTTGTGACGAAGGTTGTGACTTTTCTGAAATTCTTGTTTTTTTGCAATAAAGTCATGAAGTTTCATTTGTCGCTTTTTTCTTTCCTTAAGCAAATGTCAGTAGTATAAAATTGCATCCAAAATGCCTCACTTTGCTTTTGCACTTCTTTCAAAATCTAGATCATTCACTATGAAATTTGATCAATGATTTCAGTTATTGTTACCAAATTTTTACTAAAGAAATCTGTAGAGAAATTTTTTAGGTTCTTTATTTTCAGAATCATCGTTTTCCAGTTCTACACGGATTCCTTGTTCTGCCAGTTCTTGAAGGTTGTCATTGACCAGAAACCTGCGGTAACTCCTCAATATCCTGTTCGTCTACACCTCCTAGTCCTGCTGTATCGATTAGGCTGAGTTTGATCAACCTAATGACACAGCAATAGGCTCTTCTCATTGAGAATTCTTCGATACCTTCAGCCATAACTTTTCCATGCTTCATTTGTGCATTTATCAGTTAATTCTTGCCAAGTGAAGCCAATATTGCCTATGGCATACATGATGTTATATTTTTTTCGAAACCGCACCAAACAAACATAGATTTAAAGAAAGTACACCTTTTTGCCACCCTTTTCTGATTGGCTCGTGTTCGTAAATAATCGTTTTATGTATGAATCAATAAAATCCCGCGATAATTTAAATCAAACTAATTTTTTAGCTTTTTTTAAAGACTTCGAGTTGATGGCATTATATTGAATTAACGTTAAACAAGGTTTTACTGTATAACAAAACAAATACAATGCTCACAGTGCAACATAAAAATAATTTAATACAGACATATATGCATATTAGCAACACAATTACACCACATGTCTACTAGTATACAATGGTACCTTGACTTATGAGTTTAATTCATTCCGTGATGGAACTCTTAACTCAAATTACTCATATGTAAAATCAATTTTTCTCATTGAAATGAATTAAAATGCCATTAATCCGTTCTGGACCCAAAACACCACAATTCTTTTGACGATAAGAATTTTAAATAAGAAAAATGTACTTATAAATAATGAATATTGTATTAAAACACAATAGATTGTACTGAAATAAACTGGTTTTGCAGATGTTGCGGTATTCACTGCATAGATAAAGAAAGAAAAAAATGGAAAATTTGAGAAATGAGAGACTGTGGCGCTGCACACAACATGGAAGTGAACTAATGCCTACATCATTCGATCTCCTGTTTTTCTATAAGCTATCCTGTCAGACACTGAAAGAGTAACAAAAATGATGAAATTATGACAGTTTTCCATTTTCTTTTTCTTAATCTATGATTTGCTATGGCATTTTCTGCACCAAACTAGCAGTGGGGTATCTGAAGCTGGCTCAGAACCCAAATTTTAGCTTTCAACTCAAAGAAAAAAAAATCAACCATGAAACAGTGCATATCTTGAAAAACTTATATGTAAAGGTACCACTGTACTGATGTATGTAAACACACCCTGCTTCTGCTCTAACTTAGTAGAGGTGGGCAATCCAGTTCAGTTTCTGGAACTGGAATTGTTGGAACTGTTCTGAATGCTATATTATATCAGAACTGCCTAATCTGATGGACTAAACATGGAATCTCCACAAGTTTTTTGACTGTTGACCCCTTTAAGAATTACTTGACCTTTTATTGATCCCTTCTTTTTGTTTTTTCTAATACAGTTACAGCTAATATAGATTGTTTGCATATATCTATTCTCTCTGCACTTCTAAACCTTATGACCAAACTGCATCAGATTTTTCATACTTGTTCTCTAAGATTTTGTGAAAAATATAAAACTTTCATACTCCACTCATCCCCTAATTTCATATCCTTGACATTTCACAATAAACATAAGAATGGTAGACTAAAATAACCAAACTTTTAATATGGTTTTCATTTTAATGTTTGTCCTTCTTACTTTTTGCCTGGCACTTTCTCTAAACAATATTAAGATAACGGACAAGTTCTGTATAGAAAAGCTTTGATAACTTGTCTAGATACTATCCAATATACTTTCACAGAACAAGTGCTGTTAAAACATATCCAAAGCAAACTTATGAATAATTTTTATACAATAAGTTCCTATTCTTGAGCATTTATCTTGTTCATTATATCTTAGTCAAGCAAATATATTTGGGTTGCACTGATATCAATTGCAGGAAGACATCAACTTTATAATACAAGCAATTCAAGTTATTTAAGAAAAATGGAAATGCATTAATCACTTAAGTTATGTTTGATTTAATTAATTCTTATTATAACAAAAAAGTAAAATATTTTACTTTAATGCTTTTTGATATTAGATTATTTAATATTTTTTAAAATACATACATGTGCAGCACCTCCAATCTGAGGCATTTCCCATAATGATTCATTGGTAATTTTATTGAAAAAATATGGTCTACTTTCTCTTTTACTCCAAAACTTTCTCCATCCAGCTTGCAGTAATTCATGTGGTAAGTCATGAACAGGATCTACAGATCCAAACTGTGGAGGTGACATAAATGGTGCACCAGAAGGAGTTTGTGGTGATGGTACTTGTTGAGAACCTGAAGGTGAAGGTGAATTCAGAATAAGAGGCATAGATGACTGTCTTCGAACTGGAGCCGCAACTGTAAAAATATAAAAATATATTTAAAAAAAAAAAAATCAATTATTATTTCAAATAAATAATAAATAAAATTTACTTGATTTTGAAATATTGGAATTAGCTGTATCATCCCAATTGGATATTTCAAAATGAGTTGCAGAACTTTCAGTTCCACTTCCTGTAGAATTGTGATTTCGAAGGCGTTCATCATCCAGAGAACGATGTCTACCAATTGTTCCTCCTGACATATTGATAAATCTATAAAATATAAATATAAAAACTTAGAAACCTAAATGAAAATAATTAGTTTAAAATAATATTTCCAAATTTATGGGTTACTTTAATTGTAGATGCATGTTATGTATGTATAATAATTTAAGTCACTACTGCAAAATAATTTTTGATACAGTAAACATTAATTTGTTAACTTGTGGAATTTTGTGAATAAAAATTCATAAATTTATTATGAGTTTTATAATATTAATGCATCTATATATTTAGATTTTAACTTCAAAATTTTTATATAGAGCAATCAATAAAAAGTTGCAGTATGCCTCTTAATGCATCTTGAAAAAAATCCAGCAACAAGTTGTGTAACTTTCCTGGCAAGAGTTAAAAATCGTGAGAACTGCCATCAGTTATAAGATTTTCTTTAAAAACTTTTCATATTATTAATTATTATAAAATGGCAAAAAGCTTAATTATGTGAATAGAGATCAATATCATAAAAAATTATATATGCTAATAATAAGTAAAATCTTCATTAACTTGAGATATGACACACAATCCCCTCTATCTCCCCACCCCTTGACATTTGACTACCAAAATTTAATAGCACCAATCTGTTAATGCATAAACACACACACACACACACAATGCAAAATTTCAGAAGTTTTCAATAAAAGACAAGATTTATTAAGCTTCAAAGTGGGTGAACAAAATCATGCCATCACACATACAAAAAAATTCTAATTTTTTTGTTGCATTTCTCAACATTTCAAGGTCCTGAGTTCAAAAATGTAAAAACATTGAGTGGTCATTTTTTGACCAATTCCCATACTTTCCCTGTTATATATTCTTATGTAATATACATCTAAAGTATTATGCATACTTTTCCAGCTGTTATATAACAGCTGGGAAAGTAAAAAGTTACAGTTAACTGTTTATTTTTTATTACATACTTTAAGATTACTAAATAAAGTTTTAAAATACAATAAATCAGCATTCATAAAGTATAGTAGATAAATTGTTAGAGAGAGAGAGAGAGAGAGAGAGAGAGAGAGAGAAACAGTTTTATTTAAAAAAGGAATATTTTTCCCCCCTAAAACTTTGCATATTTTCTTCTCAATAATTTCTTTTCTTTGCATAAAAAAATGTCATAGTTTTTGCATAAAACAAGATTATGTTGAATATATACTAAATTGACAATTACAATTTAAGCCAATAAATGTACTGTATTGTCCAATGATATTGTAATAAAGAAATAAAATTTTTTTATTTTTTAAAAACATGTTTATAAAATTTAATATATCCTGAAAAAGTTTTGTTTGAAAGTACAAATTATGTGCCATTAATATAAAAAATTACAAACCTTCCTATTAAACATTCAATACTTGCTATAAAAAAGTATCTTACCAAGGACTGAAAAACTAATTTAAATTAAAACAAAAGCTAGTTAGATAAAAACTGGATATTAGAAAATAAACATAACATGCAAGTGAAGCATGCAATGCCATAAGGCCTGCACATAAATTTGACTTAGAAATACAATCACTTATACTGCCATTATCACAATATTTTTTGCAGCAGAAAACATTGCATTTTGAACTCATTTCTTCAATAAAATGTATTTAGAGAAAAAGGTTGCATGCTTCAAATATAAATTATTTTTACATTTTTATGCATATAAATTTATGCCTTTTGCCAAGACACACAAACTGACATGCAATTGATCCCAGTATTATAGAAACAACTTTCATCAACTGTAACTTGACACCACATCCATTCACTATAAGCAATTCCATACAGCTGTTGGAATTACATAATATATCATTATGCGAGGAAGAGTATACAACTGTTACAGACTTCCACACTCTTTATCCATCCATTAAACTTCCACCATGTTTCAGTCAACTCAGAGATTTTCTGCCACACAATGTTAATTCAGAACACAAACATGATTCCAACATCCTAGAACACACATTTGTTAACATATCCATTTTTGAGTTTGACAAGGTCTACATATGCCTATGGTAGCCCTACATTGAGTATGTTATGTGAACTGGTTCCGAGACATTTGGAGAACACAGTAATATATTTGTGCCAACAAACTATTCTTTTGAAAATTATACAGAAAAGAGTTTTTTTTAATTAAAACCCTGCTTTCAATTGAATACACTGATTCAAGATTCAACTCAATGGATTTCATGTAGATTATCTCCATTAATATTCAAGTTAATTAAAATAAGTCAAATTACTAAAATTCAAGTTAACTCATCAGACATAATCCCCATACTGACAAGTGGTTCAAAAGAACTGTGTTCTGCTCTGAATAGTTCTCCTATCAGGATGTCAGTGATTAGAATATCAGTCTTTGTAATTATTAGCTGCAAAAGAGGTATTGCCACCACATATATCCAACTCAAGAATCATGTTCATATATTCTTGACTGTTGTATACAGTCATATCAGCTTGTTGTATGCTTATCATGAACTATCAAATCAAACTATGAAAAACCATTTTTCATAGTTTGATTTGATAAGCATAAGAGAAGAGTAAGAATAACACAAAAAACAAAAAAAAATTTAATAATAATAAATAAAAATAAAAAATATCAAGAGTGTTTAATAATAAAATAAAGACACTGAGTTCAGCATTACATGCATACTAGGGTTTCTCATTTCCTGGTCTTTTGCTTGTCCCGGGATAGAATTAATTATTTTTAAGGTATACAAAATATCTTTAAATCAAATGATATAATTATTTTCCATTTTTTAAAGTAATTTTAAAGTTCTGTAACCTCCAAAATCATATTAATAATGCTGTGTAAGGTCTATAGGCCTATAATAAAAATTACCTTTAAATAACGTAGAAATTTTCACAAATAGAAAAAAATTAATTAAAGTTTGCTGGAAACTGCATA
>NW_019384588.1:319551-344726 GCF_000671375.1 Centruroides sculpturatus | reverse complement strand
AAAAAAACTAATAGGTAGGTTTAAAATTAATAAATACAAATGTATTCTGACAGTGAATGAGTTAATTATGTTTTCTATTTGCAAAATTCCTCAACCTTAACACAAAATAAGAAAAAAAGTGAATTTTTAAGAAATTTGCGGGATTTCCCGGGTTAAAAAAACAACCGGGATCCCGTTTGAGAAACCCTAATGCATACATTTTTTTTTATCGCAAGCACTTTCAATGAACTTATAGTCGTCGTCCTCAGGCAAATACAGATATTTACCAAAAAATTAAACGGAAATAATTCGATGTAGAATAGAACACACAAAATATAAGTTAAAACTTTGTCAAAGCCATTAAGAACACGAAACAAATATTCAAATATAATTCGAAAATCGAACGAGCAGTTAGCTCCGTGAAGTGCGAGCTAGCGCATGCACAGAACCAGGCTCATGTTACACACATACTGGAGAATGCTAATACTTGCTTAAACGCTTGTATAGCGTGACCCATACACTGGGCAGATCGAGCATAGGGGTGTTGCAAAGTGTCCAAGGTGGTAGCAAGGAGAGATTCCCATATGAAAACGATTTTTCAATCCTTGCAGCTCTTGAGCATAACCGCTTGGGACCATAAAGGGTTGTAACCCTGCTTAAGTACCTTTTTTGCGAGCTCGGTGGTGTGCCTACTCTCATAACATTGTCTTGGTGCTCATCAATGCGACTGGCAAGCATTCTAGTAGTGGCCCCAATATATCTTGTGTTTACTCCCGTTGCATGATTTTCCAAACGTACAGTATAGATCCCCGACTTCTCAAGAGTGGAAAATTTGTCTCTATTGTTACAAATAAGTTTGCGTAGGCTTGAAAGTGGGGCTAATGGTAATACAAGATTGCACTGCTTAAAGATTCTGCAGATGCGTATAGAGAGGGGTACAAGGTGTGGCAACGACGTTTGTATCTTCGAAAACTCCCTCTTGCTGCATAACATAGTGCTTGGAAATAGTACTTTCTTTATCCTATTGAGCACATGCGTAAATTTTGCACGTGAAAAGCCAACAGTGTGTACCACCAAACTGATGATGTCTAACTCGATGTTTACCAGCTCTTGCGTAGAGGATAGTAAGTAAGCCCTTCTGACAAGAGAGGCAATGGCAGCATTAACGTATTGAGAAGGCTGAAAGGCCTCTGCTGGTATAATGTGCAGAGCTATGCTAGATTTGTGATGGACTGAGAATTGTGGTCCTTCTGAAGATTTACATATATGCAGGTCTAAGAACATTATTGCAGCATCACTTTCTTTCTCCCAAGTGAAACTGATGGAAGGATATATACTTGAGAGTTGTTGCATAAAGATGAGGAATGTCTCATCTGTGTCTTCCCATGCTATGAGGATGTCATCAACATAACGCAAATATAACCTCGGGTAATGGATGGCAAGCGAGGAATTGAACGTTCTGTGCTCAATCTCTCTCATAATAAGTTCTGATAGCGGATAAAGGGGAGCCCATAGGGACCCCTTGTTTTTGTAAATAGATTTTTTGGTTGAAACGGAAGCAACTGTGCTCGGTGATGAAGGTGAGTGCATCACGTATATCAAGCACCTTTTGGATGTTAAAGCCCTTTTTTAGAAGCAGAGAATTAGCCAGCATTACAGCCTCAAAAGTGGGCACTGAAGGATATAAAGATATTACATCTAGCTTGTAGAAGGTTTAGATGTCTGGCTGTAGTGCAGCAATGCTCGAAGTGATGGTGGATTTAGCAATTACAGAAGACGGGGTAACATATGGAGATCCCGGAACTATTGCGCAAAGGAATCCCCCCTCCAATGTTGCGTGTCCTAAGTGTTCTTTCAGCCAAAAACCCATAAGACAAACTGGCCATTACATCTGCTGGTAAACAAACGGTCTCATCCTACCTATTATTTAGAAAAAGCGCTTGCCAAATTCCTTCGTGCAATAGTTCCAGGATCTCCATATGTTACTCCCTCTTCTGTAATTGCTAAATCCACCATTTAGTTTTTGGCCTGCAATTTTCAAAAACTGTAAACGTATAAATTCCCACTGGCATCATCTGCCTGTTTCCTTCCTTAATCTTGAGAATGAAGTTATATAGATGAAATTCAAGACTAGATATGGAAAGATTAGGGGCAGGAGGCCCTGATTAACCACTCAACAGTGAGGAACGGATATATCTGTTAAATTCTTTAGGGGTATTGCCAAAAACTACTGCAAAAAAAAAAATTCACATAAAAAATGAATTATGTAACAATAAAAAAGACTTTTCTTTACTGGACATAACTGTTTACACAATCTTTTTCCAAAACAGTAATGAGAAAAACCGCATGGAAAAATACTTAAAAGATGTCTCACGTTTATTCTCCACTACTTTGGGACAGCATCATACCTGACTATCCTACTGTTGAAAGGTTAACTATATACAAACTTCCAGTTTGAACCAGAAGTCACATTATTTCAATTCAAAAGTTTTCTCCTAAATATAATTAGATAGATGACCAGCATGTATTTTACTTTTACTTCATCCATTATGATTCAAAAGTTTATAATTCAATTATAACTGTTCTTTTATGTTCTTCATTTGAATGCAACTGAAGAAGATCCATCAAACTGGATCAAAAACATCCTTGGTTATAAAAGTACGCTGGAGTTTCTTAAAGTGTGTGTTTATTTCATCTAATTCTTCAACTGTTTCATTATTGGATGTTAAATTAAACAATATTTTTTTTGCTGGTAAAGGTGTGACAATGGTTAAAGAATAATTCTTTCATTTTGATGAAGATGATGTACACTCTAGATTCCATTAAAAAATTTATATTCTTGGTAAATGGGGTCATCTAACTCTATGCATATATATAAAACCTACTTCTTAATTGATTTACAGCTATTAAATGATACAAAACTGTTAAAATTTCAAATTAATTCCAAAATTCTAACATGTTTTTATTTAATCTATTGGAATAATTCACATAGAAATTATTATTTACTTTCCCAATCCCATACAAATGATTTTGCTATGATTACCACAAACATACTTATTTCATTTGTTACACTAGCTACCTATCTTCCTGTCTTTTATTTCTGAAACATGGATTGATCTCTTACTCTTACTTCCATTTTCTGGCTGTGCTATACTTGCTGCAACTTGATTATCTGCTTTAATTTCATAGCAAGATATTCTTGAGTGATACATATCTGACAATGCTTGAGACTATGAATTCATTTATCAAATGAAACAATCTTACAACAGTAAGAAATTAATAATGCATATCAGAACATAAACACAATTAAGCCCAAACTGCAAGAACTAATGAGTCTCACACATAATTAATACCTATTTCTAATTTTTTCTAACATACAAAATCCACTTTAAATGCTATGTACCACAGGTTCTATATGACCCCAAATGCATAAAAACCATAAATATCCTAAAACAATAAAGCAATGTAAGTCTCTCTTCATTATTATACATATAGAAGTGGCAAATGAGAATATGTAAAGCAATGAACCTGAAAAATTAACCATTTACCCCAATGACATGGGATAAATATAAGTACTGTAAAGCAGGGATGGCCAACAGGTTAATCACGAAGACAATTTTGGTCGATCGCTTGCAATGTCTTGACTTAATTAATTAATTAATTAATGCGTTACACTTGTAACCAAATGCAATGTGCAAATGCAACTGTAGTGATATCGGACCTCCGCGTCCTTCCTCAGATGCAGTTTTGTTGATCCATGTGCAATCCATTTGCATACAGCTGTAAAAGGGAAATAAGAAATGTAGACAAAGGGTTGTAAAAAAAAAAAAAAAAGGTGGAAAGAGGGACAGAGAGAGGAAGGGTGAAGTGGTGGTCCCCGAAAGTGACAATGTTGAGTTTCAATTTTTCTTCTGTTTAAAATGTAAGTACAGTACCTTTTCTTCATGTTTTAAATTAAATTGTGGCTTTTCTTACCTATCTAAACACAGTATGTATTTCACACCCCCCCTCGCCACTTAGACTATGCCTATGACAACAATTCAATCATGACACATTTTTTTGATAAAAAGATCTTATGTACACAAAAGTTGGCCACTCTGCTGTAAAGGATAATTTAAATTTCCCAATTTTTGTATTTAGAACTACATGTGTGTGTGGCAGGGGAAATGGTAAATGAACATAAATCTTCAAAATAAAAATAAACAAAATTGAGCAATTTTCCAAGCATATACTACTAATCTTAAATGGGAAAGTAACAATTTCTATCCTATCCTTGTGAGAGAGAGAGAGTTTACAAGTATAATATAATTTGTACTACCTTACGATGTAAGTCGGTACGTAGTTTTCTTCTGTAACTGGGACTAAGCGTGGGATGACAGTAGTGGAAATTTGGGAGAGGAATGAGAATCTTGGCGGGAACTTATATATACACAATTTAATTATATTCTTTGGCCAACTACTGTCTTCTATGGCATGTTCAACTTCTCATAAACTGCCTCAAATGGCGGGAAAACTACACTTTTATCGTGCACTCTGACCAATGGCATAAAATGATCTGTGGTTACAATGGGATGCACGATGACATGTAGAGGGAGTAAAAATACAGATGGTGGTCAGAATTACCAATAAAGTCCTGTGGAAAAGGAAGTTGATTTTCCCTTTCTCGAAAAACATGATGAATGTAACTTCCCTTTTTGTGAACAATATGCAATATAATATATTTTCTTACACTAATTAACCTAATAAATCCCGATTCTCACATCACTCCCTTATCTTCAAAAAAATCACTCCTAGATTTATAAGGTGATGTGATTTTTCACAAATGATTAATAAGTCTGGACCACTCTCTCTCTCCATTAAAAATTTACAACAAAGTGAAAATAAACTATCTTAACTTACACAGGGGCCAAGTTTTCTCAATCAGTTGAGATTTAAACTAATGGATAAAAATTATAATAAATGCAATTACATAATATCAAAATAATAAACAATATAATATGTAGGTCAGGAAACTATACAATTCATTTTTCTTTTTCCAGAAGTCAATGGGAAGTACGAGTAACCCCTGTATAACACGGCACTTCTATAGCACGGATTCACTCTAACACGGTTCAAGAATTGGGTAAACCCTCGTATAACATGAAATGTAATAAATTTTTACATACTTAAGTAATAATAGTTCACAAAAATTATTATTTTCGTGAACTATTAATACTTAAGTATGTAAATTTTATTTTCCTTCTGTCGATACACATGGTCCTTCTCAAAACTTGTTTCAATGTTGCCAGATCTCAACGCTTCTGCTTCTGATGTTGCCAGATGTTTTTCCCTTATTCCATACTTGCTTTATTCTTCATAAGTGCATAGCACCATATAAGGAAATTTATAAAGATCTTTTAACTAAAAGCAAGCAATCTAAAATTACATACTTTTTGCAAAAGATAAAGCATGGATCTGAAGATAATGCAGAAAAACACTCAAGAGATTAGGATAACTTGCCAAAAAGAAAACGCTCTTGGTTAATAGTGCTTTTAGTGATGACAAAGAAAACATTGTTTAAGTTATATTATTATGTATCACTTAAGAAAATTTTAATAAAGATATTTATCTTAATTATGAAAATATAATAGAATGTTTTTTAATTTTTGGAACCTAACCCTCCTTTTCGTACTAGTTCTTTGTTTCATATAACACAGATTTGCATAACATGGCAATTTTTTGGAACGTAACTATCGTGTTATACGGGGGTTACCTGTAGTACTATTTCCTGTATTACTTTGGAGTGCGATGACTCATCAGCACATGGTTTCTGTGTTGACACATGGATTCACCCTTTCTTGTTGACCTACTTCTTGACCAGGGTCACAGTTTTCAAAGTTCTTTGTCTTCAAGATGATGTCTTCCTTATCTCTTAGATTATTAGTTCTTTGGATGATAAATTTCACAAACATTGTTGTCTATTCTTCTGTGAAAACTCCAAAATTTAATAATAAAATGTTTAATTAATAATTGCTCTCAAATTCCTATCTACATTAACTAAGTTATATATAATCCATTTACTGCTTAAGGAACTACTATAAGTTTATAGGGAGATGAAATAACAAGTATGATATGATATCAAAAAAACATCTACTATCCGACTTTTCCTTGTTAGATTGGAGTGAGTTGTTCTTTCATAAAATCATAAACCAACACAAAGAAGAACGAATTTTATATTTTGGTGTGAGTTATGTGTAGATTCTCACAGAGTACAAGGGTAGGCTGAAAAGTAATGCACACATGCTTGTAGACATGAACAAAAACAAGTAGCAGGATTGGGCAAAAAGTACATTAAAGAACAATTCTTAAGCTTCAAAATCATATATTTATTTTTCAACATAGTCACCGTTAAGGCTAAGATATTTCTCCCAACGTGTAACAACTTTTTTCATTCCATCACTGAAAAATTCTTCCGACTTTTCTTGAATCCAGGACTTGACAGCTGCCTTCACCTCATCGTCCAAGGTGTAATGATTAACCTTGAGATCTCTCGACACGAGGTGTGGACGAGCGTTGTCATGTTGCAAGATTATTGGCGCCAGGCTGTCTCTACCACAACAAATAATCACCTTTGAACCGATTCCACACCTTTCTTATTCCCCCTATTTTGCGATTTTTGAGAAATTCATCAGCACTTCTATAATGTCTGAATAATACAAAAGAATTATATAAAGAATATAAGCTTGTGAATAGTTTATTTACCAAGAGATACTTTGGAACACAATCTTTATAAGTTACCTAAATAGTAAAAGTACCTTTTGAATGAGTGGCATAAAAAAATTGAAGAAAAAGTTAAAAATTGATCATCTGTTACAAAAAATGGTAGAAGGTACTTAAGTGTTTTTTGGAATTTTTCTTAAACTCCTTAGGAAGAAAAAATTAAAATTGATCATCAATTAAGAGACATTATAGAGGGTCTCCGAGCATTTTTGGAATTTTTCTTCAGTTGGCTGAGGAGGGGTCTACACAAGCTCAAAACGTGTATAAAAACAAAATAGGTACATGTATAAACTAAAAATTGAATAAATTTAAAATGAAGATTGCCTTGTGTTATGTGTGTGAACTATATGATGCTCAAAAACAACAAGAATATCTTCTATTTCACAATTTACTGGATTTATAATCCTCTGTATTATGAGTTGACACCTTGCAATAAAAATTCTCTATTATTATCCTACTCTAAAATCTGAATCTATTTTCTATTTAATGAAAAAAAATATTATTAATTTGACTATTATTTCCCTTTTTCTGCTATGCGGTCGTATCTCGAGGACTTTCTGATCACTTTAAGTTTCAAGACGGGATAATTTGAACAACTGACACAGGGATTCGGCTTTGGTATGGGTTAAGCTGTTCGGCCAGGGAATAACACCTGTAGTGGATTACAGGATCCTGCTAACTGATATCTACTGTGACAGGCAGTCGGCAGAGCCACTCCTCAGCATAGGGCCAACTTCTGCTATGCTTTGGGGGAGTGGTGCTTAAAGACCTGACAATGCATTGGATGGACATATATGGTCCTGGAGAACTAGAAAGGAAAGAATGTCTCCTAGTAGGGATGATGGGGTATCCCAAGCCAAGCAACCAGCCGAACTGGGGTGACCTTGGGTAAACGGCCAATTAAATGGGTAGCTGTCCTGGCAGCAAGCTGAACCACTTGTGGGGAGGCTCTTAAATGCATACCCCGATTCCTGAACAGATTCGGAGTGCCCGTGAAAGGATATTATCACCTCAACCTTTTCTCTCTTTTTACTTTTTTAATGGTTATGGAAACAAATACAGTGGTACCTCAGGATACGAAATTAATCCGTTCCGAAACTGAGATCGTATCATGAAAATGTCGTAAGGTGGATCATCTTTTCCCATACGATTACATGTAAAACCAAATAATTCGTTCCAACGCGAAAAACATACTCAAATTAAAGCCAAGTAATACATTTCAAAAAATAACTGTAGTAAGAAAAACAAATGAAAAATGCGAACTAATGTAACGTCGTATGGTGAGTTTTTGTTCGTATCGTGGAGCAAAAATATGTTCGAATTTCATGTCGTATCCTGAAAATTTCGTATGCTGGGGTGTTCGTAACCTGAGGTACCACTGTATAAGCAAATGTGTTAAAAGTATACCGAGTGCAATTGATGCATGCAAAGAACTGGCTAATTCCAACCTCAAAATGATTGAACACCCAGAGAGAGAGAGAGAGAGAGAGGCAGAAGAAGGTTCTGACAACATCAAATTGCTGGAAAGATGGGTATTGTGAAAACACAAGCTTGCCAATGAGCCAAAATAAGAGCCCAAGAGTGCCAGGCCTGATGCCATTATGGTATCAATACCTCTGCAGTCTGGAAGTTCTGATTCAGACTCGAACCCTGAGGTATTCAATGCTTCCTCCTCTAGTGAAGAGAGAGGCTGGAAGGCTGCTCAGCCACCAGGCAGAGAAAAAAGTGGCAGGTAGCTAAAGCCAAAGTGGGGAAACTGAGCAATGTTGAGCCAAACAGGGAACCCGCTAAGGCTGCAGTGGTCATGGCAGAAGGGAAACCTCCTGCCAAAAGCAAGGGTGGGACCAGAAAGAAAAAGATCCCTACCTCAGTGGCAGCCGTTGAAACACAGTCGTCAGCGCCTGTGGTGACACAAGAGAGACTAGAGATGGCTGATAATAGGCAGGCTGCACTCAACGGCATTCACGATGAGCTGATGAAGCTCCTCACGAGGCAGGATGCCAGGTGCTAAAAGGCCAAACGTGCAGTTATATATAACCTGTTTAGTAAAAGGTAACTGCCATTTTAAATGCCCAGGAGGTTGAGATGGCCTCCCTCTGGGCAGAGAATAGAACACTTAGAGAGTTAGTAAGTGGTCAACAGTCACCCAAACCTCCCACCAACGCTGGCAAGGTAGCTTCTGCGAGTTGTGCATCCTACACAGCCATCACAGCCTGACTGGCCTCAAAGCAACTCCAAGAGGGGCCATGGGCTGCTGCCAAGCCAAAAAGGATACTGACCACAGAACACATGCTCCTGGTTTATCCTAATGACAAAACGATGAGTAGCAACTGCACATGGGAGCTACTAAAGAAGAACATTAACCCAAAGAAGTTTGGCATTGGGATAAAAAATGTTCGTAAGGTCCCGGCATCCCGGTAGAGATAACAAAGCACCAGGATGTAATGAAACTGACTAAGGGAATTGATGGAAGTGCTGAGAGAGGCGGTCACATGATGACTGCCCAAAGACTGAGGGTCATATTATTCGATGTCAGTCCAGACATCAAACAGAATGGTCTCGTGAAGACAATGTTGGCCCAGAACAGCTTAGAGGTAGAGCCCAGGAAACTCCAACCTCATTTCCCTATGAAGGGAAAGGGAGACCTCATCAATTGGGTTCTAGAGGCCTCCCCAAAAATCTACCATGCTCACCTGAAAATGGGGAGGCTCCACGTTAGGTGGACCTAAACCAGGTGAGGGAACAATTGGTTATCACCTGGTGCTATAGATGGTACGGATTCAATCACGTGGCAAAGAGCTGTTTGGCAGTGGCTCAGGGGGCCTATTCTGAGTAGTATTATTAAGCTAATGAATACAATAAAAACCAGTTTCTATCGGGACCACGTGATTCATGTTTAATCAACTGTGAAAATGCTATTCCAAGCTGTACGTTTCGTTTTTGGTCCCGATAGCCACACGCAATAACTAAGCCTTTGTTATCGATCACCCTCAAGCTGCCGTTAGGAATGTAATGAAAGTGTGAACAAAACGGTGTCTTTTGGTGTAAGAATGATTTTACTTCACAAGCAAATAGAGAGTTAATAAACTATGTTGTTGTATTGCTTAAAAATAAATACCTTAACTATTTATGAATATTGTATTTATGAATAATGTAATTGCTTTCTTGTTAAAATTTAAAGTAAGTAGCTATAGCACAAACATTATTTCTGAAATAGGTTTCATTCACATATGTATAAATTAAAATGATAGTCATATATTTATATTTTAAGTTCTCAGTTACTTTTCGCCATCTTTCTGGGTCTTTTTGTGAGCCGACTCCATCGGAATTTAGACGGTAAGCTATTTCTTGCCACAATTTCTGGCAATCTTTTACAGTAAAGAAAGCATCTAACTTCCCTGACATTAATTTAGGGCTGTCTTCTATAAAATTAACCAGCATCTCAAACTGACGACTCATAGTTCGCTGTCTTCGTTGGCCTTTCTTCAACATTTTAAAACAAAACTATTTCACTAGCACCGGTACACGACAATGCTAAAACCACGTGCTTCGCTTAGAAAATTGTGGGTTGTAGTCACGTGACAAAAATACAATATTAATTAAACTGTGATTGGTTAAAGCATAACAGCTATTGATAGCGTGGAACCCAGACGCATCGCGACCGACTAACCGTAGCAAAACCACTTAACGTGGAGCACAGAATAGCGATTTGTCTAAGGTTCGTTAACTGCCTTTCGCTAAGGGGACTTATCGAATGTCCCGTGTATCGCTCTCGTTGAGTTATCAAAAGAGCTCAGAATAGGTCCCCAGGTTTGTAGCAAGTGTACAGAGGGCCGCTCCTACAAGGAGTGTAAGGCCACTATGCCTAAGTGCATCAACTGCATGAAGGCAAACCAGAGGTTCGGCTTGTAGCTGGGTACTGGCCACTCTACTATGAGTGCCAGCTGCCTGTGCTATGTGTGGGAACTCAAAAGAGTTCAGGAAAGGACCGATTATGGCCAGTAATAAGGAAACTTAGCTTTTGCTGTCAATAAATCTTTATACACACAACAGAGGGACAAAAGACATGGCTGCAGGATACTGCAGTTTAATGTTGAAAAGTGCTGTGCCGCAACTGCCCAACTCAGGGTGAAAGTGGCTGAGCGGGAAATTGACATCGTCCTGCTCCAAGAGCCGTACTTAGTACAAGGAAAGGTTAGTGGCCTATCACTACAATGGAGCGTATTTGTCCAAGAAGGTAACGACTGTCGTGCTGCAGTTGTATTAACATGGAGGAACATTGATGTATATGCCATCCATGTCTTGTGACTCGTGGTGGCCGTAGAAATCCTCCACCCACTTGCATATGGGTCACAGTCTCCAGTTATTGCCCACCGTCATTCAATATTGGTGGCCTTCTGAGTGAACTCAAAAGGGTTGTCTTGTCCTGCGACAGAGTAGTTTTGGCTGGCGATTTCAATGCCAAACACTCGCTGTGGGCTCCCCAGTAGACGATCCGACCAGGACATGATGAAGGAAGCGGTGGACAGTTGGGGGATGCATATCCTGAATGATCAGTGTTAAGCATTGCTACCTTTTCCTCTGCCACAGGCAAGAGCTGGATAGACCTCATAATTGTTTATGGGGCTATGCTGAGACTTACCTTGCAGTGGGAAACGATCAATGCAGAAAGCTGTAGTGACCATCGCTTCATCACATTCGAGGTGATGTGCAGCTCACCAAACTGCTAAGTAGTTGCTACAAGCTAACTGTTGAAAACTGCGATCGATTTAGCAAATGCCTCGCTGAAAAGACAATCGACATAGTTACAGCAGTCTCTAAGATTGAGAGTGTTGGGGATCTGGAGGATGTTGTGGCCAACCTCACAGAAGCAATCAGAAAAGCAGGAGACTGCACACTTGTGCAATACCCACCGGTCAGTTCCATGGTGGACCCAGGAGTTGAGTGTCCTGAGGAAACGTACGATGGTGCTCCGGCGACACTTTCAACAATGTAGGGATGAAGGCTTTCAGGCAACCAGGAAACTGGAGTTCCAGAGGGCCAATGCTGAGTACAAGTACAAGTCAAACTGCCAAAAAGACCTCATGACTCAGTTTCTGTCAGCAAGTAAGTGACAAAAACCTGTTTTGCCTCCCCTACACGCTAGTGGTGGGAAAGTTGAAGCACAGCATAGTCTTGGGGTCCATCAAAAGACCTGACAGCACCCTAACCTCCACACAGGAGAAGTCGATAGAGATACTGCTCAATCGCACTATCCACGTGATGAGTGGTCTGATGACACTGAAGAACAGAGGTGGTTTCGAACAGATGCGGAGTTGCCCATTCTTGAGGCTAAGATACCCATGCTGGTTACTGACTCTGAAGTAGCCCACACATTGGCAACCTAAGGAAAGGGAAGGCACCTGATGTTGATGGGATCACAGCTGAAATGATACAAGTTCTGCAGCAGGTACAGCCAGACCTGCTCCATGTCTTATATCAGAAGTGTCTATTCCTGGGTCACTTCCCAGTTCAGCGGAAGCAGACATGTCTTGTGTTAATATAAGAGTAGGCATCCGAAGAATGAACCAAAGTCATACAGACCAATTAGCTAGCCTATTGCCAGTCCATGGAAGATTTAGATAGAATCCTGTCAGACAGAGTGTTCTATCACTTAAAGCTGAGAGGACTTTACAGCCACATCATATGGGTTCTGGCTGGACTTGTTGACCTGCCATTTATTACATCGGGTGGTCAACCTGGTTTACCGGAACTACCAGCAAGGCCTCCACATGTTGCTCGTTTCAATGGACGTCGGAGGGCATTTGACTATGTCTGGTGGCCATCCATAGTGGGTGAATCGCGGAAGGCAAACCTGCTGACCACTTGTATCTCTTACCAGGAGCTTCCTGAGAGACCATACTGTCGAGTACCTGACACTTGGTGTCTGGTATTTGACAGTACAGAGGGGTTGTCCCCAGGGGTCATGCATAGGGCTCCTCCTTCCAGACGATATCCAGCTGCAGGCCTATGCAGACAATCTGTTGCTAGTAGTTGCAGGTGTTAGCAGATGCAATATGGAAATTCATGGCAATGAAGCAATAAAATTACTCGTTCACTGGGGAGAGCTGCACAAGTTGTCCTTTAGCCCTGAGAATCGGAGGCCCTGATGGTGGCCCAGACAGGAGTACTGGCATGCCGACCAATATACCGAATCCAAGGCAACCCCATCCGAAGGGTGAATGAGTTAAAGTACCTCGGTATCATCATTGACCAGATGCGATGCTGGAAGCCTAAATCTGAGGAGTGTTCGAGAAAGAACAAACCTCATGACAGCTGCACTATTGAAACTATGATCTTAGTGGAGAAGTGATTCGAGCCATCTATAAGATGAGCATAGAACATGTTATCTGCTATGCCTGTGATGTTTGATGGAAAGATTCTGCCGGTGTCAAAATGAACAGGATGTTGCTCACAATTCAGAAACCTGCTGCCATGCGAATAACAAAAGCATACAGAACTGTGTCTATGGAGGCAGCCCTGGTCTTGGCCGGGCTGCTGCCACTGCCTCTGGTAGTCAGCCTTCTACAGAACAATAGTGGAAGGTATTGAGGCTAAGCATTGTGATCAGATGTACCCAGTCAGACTTAGATGTCAGATAGACGTACTAAAGGTCCACCCTGCCCATAGGATTTAACTTGACTGAGATGTCGGTGAACTGACAGGTAACGGTGTTGAAATATACACAGATGACTCTAAAGACAGTAACTTAGTAGGTGCTGCGTACTGCATCTTTCTGATGGAGTGCAAGTTATACTGTCAGTCAGTCAGATTAAACGAGAAGGCATCTGTGTTCCAGGTGGAACTGGTGGCCCTAGAGGAGGCATCTCAGTGGATCCTACATCTGGATCCAGAGCTGGACACGGTTTACTCAGATAGCCAGTCGTTGCTTCAGGCCCGAGCGATGGGTACCACAGAGACAAGTTGGTACAGGAAATCAAAGGTAGAGTACTGAGGGCGAGGTACTGCCAAGATGGATCCGAGACCACATCAGGATCCCAGGTAACGAGCGTGCCAATCAACTGGCCAAAGTGAGGGCCAGGGACCCATTTGTAATGAGGACGGCCGAACCCTTCACTACATATATAAAAGGTATTCTACTGCAACAATCAATGAATTACTGGCAAGAATGCTGGACTCAAAGTACAATAGATAGGTCAACCTATGCCTTTGTGCCTGAAGTTGGCCTACTCTAGTGTGTTGTGATTGGCTAACAACACAAATACAGATTGAACACGGGTGGTTTCCCCACTTCAAGTCCAAGTTCAGACAAGGAGATGGCAGCTGCTCCTGTGGGTGTCCTTGTGGCGACACGATGCACTATGTACTTGACTGTCCTCTTACTGAGGACTTGCCAAAAGGCTGGCCAAGTCGACTGGTCTAAGCCTTCTGGTGCCCACCAGTGGCCAAGCAGCCTTTGTACCGTAAACACTGGGAGTTTGGTTGTGGGTTCACGCCTCACTTAGACAGGCTGGCCACATGGAGTTTTCCTAGTTTTCTCCATGTCTGTAACACCTAAATAGGAGCCAGTTTCCCTTAAAAAGACCTGGAAGGCATCCCCTAGACAGATCGTCCAAGTGTTGTGTTGCCATAACTTAAACAAACAAACTAAGCCTTCTGAACAAGTACTTCGAACGCTAGCAGCTAGTAAAGGAAACTAAAGGAATTGATGGGAAAAGTAATAGGTCTCTTTGACCTATAAGCTCAGTGGATGCACTGGGCAGGCCCCCTTTTCTAGGGAGGGGATCCTGCTGACTGTCATTGTGAGTTAGTCTCTCCTTGGTAGAGATCTCCACGTGAGGTACATGCTGCACCAAAATGTATGTCCGTGTAAGAGAGTTGGACTTGAGAACGAGGAAGACAAGGAAGACAGGGAAGGAAAGGAAGGCAATGAAGGTTGGTAGTTCCCTGTTGGGTTATGCCAGAACCAGAGCCCGAGCATTTTACTCAGGTCCGACTTAAAAGAGTCCAAGACCCAGTAGCTGCTGGGTATCAGACCATATCTATGATTAAGACATTGTCTCTTTGTACTCTGTGGTGCCATTTGGCAGAGCAGAGGAAAATTATTTAGAGTTTGTTATATGAGGGTTGTTTTTTGCCAGATCACCATACTTTCCCTTTGTTATTACAGCCAGAAAAGTAAAAATGGCTGCCAAATCTGAAATATGTACTTTGTTAAAAAAAAACAATTTAATAAAAGTTTTGATAAATTATAATTTCAAAGGACATGAATAGTTTCTACATAAATGACAAAAAATGTCACAAATTGCTATAGTCCTCTAAGTCAGAACAAGCTAAATAATATAAAAGACACCATTGAAGATACTATAAAAAATTTTTGAATCAGCATTTGGTATTAATAATTCTCAGCCTTGGTACAATATACCAAATAAGATCAATGTCTGCATGCTTAATACAAGAAGTGACTATGAAAATTATCAAAAGGAATTGAGTATTGACTATAACGGCAATTCTAGTTTGACACTACAGGATCATGGTCCAAAAATTTATGTTTATTTTTATCTGCAAGATCAGTTCAACCATTCATGTAAAACACAAACTGGAGCATGCTTTGACTATCATTAATTCTTATTATGGTTTGGGTGATATTTTATCTAAAGCTATGCATGAAGGAAAAAACTATATGGAAAGCAGCATATTAAGCATATTATGAGAATAGCAATGATCATAAAGATATTGCAGCTCTTTCTGCAATACAAAGACCTAAAACCAGATGAGATACTGCATAATAATAGTTAAAAAACTGGAAGAGGACATTATCATTCAGATGCTGAACAAGTGATAAAATTTCTTGAAGATAAACATCCAGATATGCTTGATAGAAAGTCTTTCTGTACAACGTACAAATAGGTCTCAAGATAATAAATTAGTTGAGAATTGAAATTAGTAACAAACTTAAATCACAGAAGAAGGTATTATCTGTAAGGCCAATGGTTTTTAATAAATTGAATAGTCCTGGACAAGTGAATCTAATTGACATGCAAACAAATTATAACAGACATTTAAAATTAATCACAATGTTTTGCAGATAACCTGCAAGTTATTTGTAATTTGAAAAGAGTGTGTGGTAATATTCCAATTTTAAATTCTAATCATGAGTTAAAACAAAAGACCCCCTCAACAGTCTATACAAATTAAAATGTTTAAAATAAATGAAACTTGTGACAAAATCCTGTTTAAAAAGTTAACATTTTAAACAAAATTAAACAGAAATTAACATCAATTGTTAGGACTGAATAGAGGGGAAAAAGAAAAAACTGTTGGCTTTGGTAGAAAAAAATTACTTTATATTAATTATTATAGTTAGCCAAACTATAGTCCAAATAATACAATTAACTTTTTAATTAAGCCTTTAAGCTTTCTAGCTCATCCAGATTTTTGAATCTTCAAATTATTTGTTGTTTCAGTTTAACAAAGTTTAAACATTAGTAAACTTTAAAAAAACTTTAACAAAGCTTTTTAAGGTTTAAAATACTAGTAATTTTTGAGAGACAATGTGTGCATTTATGTGCATTTGATAATATTTTATTTGTGATTAAACAAAATAAAATTAGAATTGTGTTAATAAATCTAATTTTCTTTATTTTGATCTTTAAAGTCACATCTTGTTTTATACATGAGTAAATATGGTATATCATAGCCAGTCTCATTGTAGTTGTTGACAGAACAAATCAAGATATCCAAAATATGTTCATGACATGGATGGCTGATGAAAACTGTAATCAGTGACCCGAAAGACTTAAGATTTGTTTAAAAAGAATAAAAAAACACTGTCTTTCAGCATTAACTTACTTTAATTCAAACATAAATAGGCACGAAATTATTTGGTTTCTTGAAATTAAACAGATTGTAGTGGCAACACTAATGATGCAGAGAAAAAAGAGAGAGGGAGGCACCACTAGAGAAGAATCTACTTGCCACAGGGTAAATAGACTCTTTGGACCCTGCAGTAAGTATACTGTGTCTGTAAATTTTTACATGAACAATAAATCACATACGTGCATTGGACATTTGAGTCTATTTCTCATTTGAAAAAACCAAATATTTTCAACATTGCATTAATGTCATCATCAGGCAGAACAGAATGTATTTGGAATATAAACAAAATTTGACTTGATACATTAACATATTCGAAAAAGGAGTCCTTAACAATTTTTGAACAAATTTACGAAGTTTTTAGATCAGAGTGTCCCTGCATTGGGAAGAAGCCAAAATTCTAAGAACAGTATTAGATTTACAAAAAATAAGAATAATTGAAGCCCTTTGACATCTGTAAAGAAGCAAGTCAACAGCTTCTGCATTAAGAACAGAGAAAGCATGCATATATATACAGTGGAACCTCGGTATACAACCTTAATCCATTCCTGCTGTTTGGATGTTTGGACTTATACCGAATAGGACATATACCAAACCAACCTTTCCCATAAGAAGTAATGTAAAAATGATTAATCCATTCTTATGTAAAAAAAAAAAGCTGGCTTTNATGTAAAAAAAAAAAAAAAAAAAAAAAAAAGGCTGGCTTTAAACACCGCGCTTTCCTGGCTAGTTCCTGCTTGATTTTTCATGAGATCAGCACGTATCTTTTTAGCTTTCTCGTACATAATTGCTTCTGTTACGCTGTCACCAGCACACTGTTTTTCAGTTATCCAAAGCAAAAGCAATTTCTCAACATGATCTAATGTCTTCGAGCTCTGTTCAGAAATTGATTTAACCTCTTTCGCAATGTTAGCAGATTTAATGTCTTTATTTTTCACGATTGTCGATATAATCATTCTCAGAATATGGTATGCAATAGTTAAATCTCAAACACGCATGCCACCTTCGTATTTCTCAACAATCTCTTTTATCAGTTCCATTGTGATTTTAGTCATTTTTTTAGTTTTCTGCTGCTTTTCATTTGCCTTTTTGCAATTCATGATTAATAAAAATAATAAAATTTTACTTACAAACTAAAATCAGAAAAAATTTAACAGTTTAACAAAGTTATAAACTGTGGCACCATGAACGTCTAGTCTGGTCTAGTACACCAATAGTGCTACTTGTTCATAGATGGTACGTATAATTGAATTAAGTCGTATACCGAGCAAAATTTGTTTCGTCCAAACAGGACATATTCTAAAGCAGACGTATACCGAGGTACCACTGTATATATATTGCAAGCATGGCAAATGTTACTCTCTAAATGTACTTATAACAAATTTTTTTTCATTAACCATCCCATCCACTTCCATGTGATTAATATTTGTTATAAGTTATTTTATATCATCATCGAAATGTAGTTTTATTTTATTAAATTGATAAATATTGAATTACAATGTAAGAAACGTAAATAACGTCAAGAAATCTTCAAATTATTCCATTTGAAGCTCAACATAACTCTTTCGTATATGAACAGTTTATAACCTGAGGCAGGCCTGTAAATCAAGCCGAAAACATTTGTTTGAAGTATAAAGGACTGCTGGAAATGTATGAAACTGTGTTTATTAAATTTAAGGTAAATATTGAGTTGATCAAACACAATGGCTGCATTAAGCAGACTCAACAGTTCCAGAGCTGTTAAGTATTTTTCTGTTGAACATCCTCTACAATAGCACTGTTTTGACATCACATTTAGTAGCTAAATCAGAACTGTCTTGCAAATATAAATAAATTCACACAACAATAACCTTGAAACAGCAAAAAAATGAATTATTTACTTCATTTGATTCAATGGATGGGTTCATTTTTTAAAAGATTTTTTATGTATTTATTTAATTTTAATGTTTCTTTGTATTAATTGATTTAGTTTTTATGCATTTGTTTAGTTTATTTGGTTAAAGTATACCTAGGTAACCCCTAACACATTGCTTCCAGTAATCTCGATAAAGGAGCTTTATGGAAAAAAAGTAGAGGGCATCTTTATTAACTTCACTTCATTATTATGCAAATTATGTATCATGTAATCATTTTTACGAATGTGGTTTTATGCAAATTATGGTATTCCATTTTGTGGAGTTTTCTAATTTGCGCTAGTTTTTTCAACTAATTATATAAAGGTATAACTGGACTAATTATATAAAGGTATTAAGGTATAATTCGACTTTATATAAAGGTATAACTGGTATTTTTTGGCTAAATTTATTACGTTAATTAACAGTAATTTTATTATTAGGTATAAAGAATGACTTTAGAAGAATATTATAATGATGTCTTTTGGACGAAACGTAATTCAAGAAAATTTTTTCCCTGATGGAAAATGATTTTGAAGAATTAGGTTTGGATAAAAATATACCCTCTGATGTGAAGTTTGCTGTTTGATTAGGTCTACAACATGTTGAAGACACATGTAATAAATGTTCTAAACGTCACAAACTAATTTATAGACCAGACAGGAACTCTGGTATGGTACACTGTAATTGTTGCAAAAAGAATTTTTACCCCATTCAAAGGCACATTTAAAGGAAAGTTTGCATGCATCTCTTGGGTAGACATACTATCATTCATATGGTATTTAATTTGTTTGGAATGTACTGTACATTAACTACTGCTGCTTTGGCTGTCAGTATTTGTAAAAAAAAAAAAAAAAGCAACACTGGGCCAATTTCCTGAGGTTAGTAGTGATGAATTCTTTACATAATATAATGTCTTTAACAGTGGACCAAACAAAATGGTAGAGATTGACGAAACAGTAATTGCCAAACAAAAGTATGAAGAAGGAAGAAAACTAAACTGAAGGTTACTAGATGGGTTGTTGGTGGGATCTGTTGAGAAGATGACTCTTGTTTTATGTGTCATGTAAATAACAGAAGTAAAGTTACATTAAACTGGATAATATTGAAATTTGTTAATTCTGGTATTATCGCTGTAATGAATGAGTGGAAAGGTTATAATAATATAGATGATTTAAAAGGAATAGACATAGAACATAGGACTGTCAACCATTCTGAAAACTTCGTAAATCCAGTAACTGGCAAAAATACACAGAAGAGAGAACGATTATGGGGTACATTAAAAAACAGAAAGAATTTACCAATCTATTATATTGCCGAATTATCAGATTCATAGCTCTATTCGTTTATGTACAAAAAGTATTGTAAATGGCATTCGAAAACATCTGGAGAATGTTTTAAGTTATTTACAAAACATATTAGTTGGATATATTGGGTCTTGCAAAATACCTAAATGGACCAAACCGGATACTGTTCCTGTTGCTCCAGAATTGTTTAAAAACAAGAATGATGGCAAAAAAAAGGGAAAAGTGATAGCAAAGAAAAAACAGAATGTTAAATTATCAACTAAAAGGAAGTGTTCACATGAGTCAGCAACCACGTCAAGTGTATGTGAGAAGAAATGATGAAAATAGAATTAGAAACATGTAATTTGTGAGTAATTATTTATTCTTGTATTAACTTATTATTTTAAATAAAAATTTTCATTCTAATTAAACTGAAAATGGTAACATTTGCTAGTTACATGTGTATAATTGCACATTTGCATTATAATAGACAAGATGGCGACCGGAAGCAATGTGATAGAGGTTACCTAGGTATACTTTAACCATTTATTTACATTTTGTTTACAAGTGCAACAGCTTTTGAGTTAAACACCTTTGCTCAGTTACAACCAGGGCTATGGAGTCGGAGTCGTCAAAAAATCCGCTGACTCCGACTCCCTTTTTACTTACCAACTTGTTATGTATATGAAACGGAGTCGGTAGATTTTTACGCAACTCCACAGCCCTGGTTACAACTGTTGACTCTACTGAACACAAGCAATGATAATGGCCAAGAAGAGCCAAACACCAAGAGAAATCAAAAGGAAAGAGCCAAACAAAACAAGTAAGATCCAAAAGCCGAGTCTGAATGAGACATTCAAAATAGGGAAAAGAGAATTTGTGAATTTTGAAGAAAAAAAATTGCTCATCATAGATGTAAATCAAAACAGAAATTACAAAATCAAGCAAAAAAAATGAAATGTTTGTCTAATCTTGCTTAACTCCAAGTTCTGTTGGCCCAAATTAGTAGTACTGTTCAAGTTCAAATCTTGAATTTTGACAGAGGGAAAGGATATTTTCACATATTCTTCCAGTTGTAATTGATGTAGAAAATAAAGAGTTATAAAAGCTAGAAAATGAAAATGAGACAATTACCAAAATCTTTTGAGGAACCAGTTTTTGGTTTGTGACAAAACCTGTTGACTTAATCACAATATTAGTAGATAAAAATCATATACTGTATAAACATCCAAAACCCAATAGTTATATACTAAAGCAAAATGATTGATTATATCTCTTGCTAAATTAAAATTAACATAATTAAATTAATATTTTAATAATTAATTTAGAAGGTTCTGGAAGAAGAAAATCAATCCAAAGTGGGATCGAACCTGCAACTCCCACTTACCAAGCAGTCACATTACCAGTGACTGCATGTCAATGCCTGCCTCTAGTACCAAATAACTTAACATTTAATTAATAATAGTAGTAGTGGTATAGCCTAATATAATTTGGCAATTGTTTGGCTTTAAGATAATATACATTATGTCAGCTGGCAAATGTTCAATTATTTCCAAGAAGGCTAAGGTTATAAAAGAAGCCAATGTAAAAAAAATGTACAACCAAAAAATGAAAATGAAAATTTTCAGGAATTGTATGTAATTCTAAATGTCACTCAAACTTATTCAGTTCAAACAAGTAGCCATAAACATATTTTTAAAGTTAATAAATAAAACTTTATGTTACTCTTTGTATTCATTATATCTTTATTTCCCCATAACAAAATTCACTTTTACCCAAATGATTGCTTAATTTTACCGAAATGATGATTGGATAGGATGCAGATTACCTGTGTAAAGCTAGAACATTTTATTTCAGTTTTATCCAGAACTTTTGAACAACATGAACTTTACCTGAGTAAAGCAAGGTTTATGCAATTTTTGACTTTACCATAATATATATGTCATTAATTTCTAATATTTGTAGTATCTCCTCTTGACATACAATCTTTGTCTTGGATATAAAGCTAATAATCAGACAAAAACCTTCTAAATCTTTAGTTATCAACATGAAAAGAGCAAGCTTAAAATAAATGAGATCAAGCTAATTATTGAATAACAGGAAAGAAATAATTTCGGTAAGATTATAAATTGAATGTAACTGATATACTTATATGCGATATGCTTCTTGTCTAGTCTTATGTTCAAATATACAAGCTGATATACTTTGATATACTTATCTTGTTAAATAGAAAAGCCCAACCAATATATATCTTTTATAAATGTATTTTAAGCATAAACATATTTTTACAGTATTCTCTATACATTAATATCAGAAAACAACATACAGAGATAGAATACAACAAAAGATATAATTTACTCAATATATCTTGTATGTTTATATGAAGGGGTAAGTGCCAAAACATAACAAAAATACTTTTTGTCAAAATGAAGATGAGATAGATCATACTAACCCTTCAGCACCAATGATCCTGAGTTGGCAACAGTTAATAATTATGGGGAAGATCAACTCACAATCATTTACTGCCGCTTTACACTGAGGTTTGGCAGTACAACAATTAATAAATAAAAATATGTACTTCTTAATTAGATTAGAATTCTTAAAGATTGTATTAGAAGAAGTATTAGAATTCTTAAAGATTGGAAGTATCTTCCAATCTATATATTAGGGGTATAATACCTCTTACATTTGTACATTTATTTTGACAATTAAGAGTTTTGAACAAATAAAATCAGATGATAAAAATCATAAGAACACTAAAAAAATAGGTTAATTCATAATCTTTCAATTTAGCAGCAATGGTTATATCTGCATTCTTGATAAATTTTCACATTTTTTCATGTCATTATAAATGAAAACATAATACAATTTATTTCATCAGTTAGTTTTCCTTCTCTTTGATAGGCAACTACTAGCTATTTCTGCAACTGATTTTTCAACATTATCTGTAATGTCTGGTTCTTTTCAAAACTGCCATTTGCTGCTTCTGTCTTGGTTAGATTTCTTTTTCTACAAGCTTCTTGGAGCATTTCCATCCCTTCTTTTATTAAATTCTGCCCTCTTAACTTCTGGACTTGAAAGCCAGATAGATCAGAATTTTTGAGAATGTTTATGCTCTTAACAAGGCTTCTTCATCCTCTATTTCCTTGCTTCCATTCACTTAGTAATTCTTTCTTTTTATTTGTGTGAATTATTGGCTGATTGCAGAACTATCTTGTTATTGGAACCTTTTCCAGGTTTCTATTGAGTCTGTCCATGAAGAATAAAGTGGTTCTCAATCCATCGATGTTTTTATACTGAGACTTGTTCTGTCAAGGTAAAGTATACTTTTGTTTTTGCTAAACTTCTTTCAACATTCTATAATGTGAGAAAGAGTTAAACATACTTTTACCAGCTTGCTAGGATTTCATATTTTGCTATACCTGCTTGCTTCTTTGTGCTAAACACTTTTAACCCAGTAATAATCAATCCTTCTATAGTACAGTGGCACATGTTCCTTGAGTTTTGTCATCAGATTTCAATATCTTAGTCATCATAACATCTTACATCATCAGGAAATTCTTTACAATCATCATCATTTGCATCAGTACATTGTTTACTAGAGTCAGATGTACTGCTCTCCAGGAACCAAGATTCTGGTATTTTTTGATATGATATATTCTCCATTCATCTACTTTTTCTTGTGAGAACATCAATAAAAGTTTTAAGCACAATCTGGCATACAACTTCTATTAGCATTCATCTAAAAAAAATGAAGATTTGGTTATTTTTTTATTGGCAAGGTGCAGTAACATAGATAAAGCTTTTGCATGAGAAAAAAATCTTTCTTTTCACTTTTTGAAATTTTGATTCTTTTGCATATCAAGGTCAATGATTTTTAGGATGGTATTTGTCTGTTTCAAATCTAAGACATACAACTTAACACTTTTGCAATCAACAATTGCTTCAAGTTTAATTAAGGAACCTTCACATCAAGGTAACAATCAGAGATACTGTATTTCATTATCTATATATATATATATATAAATGGACATGTATGTCCTTATATTTCACTTTTCTGCCAAAACTACACATCGCACGTGAATGGTGTTTGTATGTGGTGGTAGCCCCAAGTCTCCATTCGTGCATAGGAGTGATTGTGTCTCGATATCTATAAGGGTGCGGGAGATATGAGGCTGAAAGTGGCTTTCTATTTCGAATGTTTTGTTCGAATTTGTTCGAATTAAATTCGAACATAAAATTTGAATATTGGTTCAATTATAGAACGATTGTAAATGTTCCAGAAACGTTGAAAATAGTTCGTTTGACTAAACGTAAAAATTCTCTAATTAGTCTGGAAACGGGGGACCTAATTCTTGCATTCTGTGAAAACGGGTAAGATTAGCTATAATGTAATTATCTTAATCTTCACTATCGTTACTTTTTGCCCAGCGAAGCGGGTCCTTGAAGCTAGTTTAAAATATAAATAGAAAAAACTTTGTCATTCCAGTAAATATTTGCATTACAAATCATAAAGATCATCACCTCTTTTTTAGTTTATTTCATATGCTGCTACTTATATGTGTTACCGCTAAAGCTCGGAAACTCGTTAATCTGCAGATTACCTAACGTGATCCGTTAAAGTTGCTAAAATTGTTCTATTTCTCAAATTACCTAGGTATTGTGCAGATTATCTAGGTCAGTGTTTCTCAAACATTTTTGTCAGGTGGCACACTTGAAATTATTAAACAAAATTCATGGCACCCCTATTATTATTATTTTGCTTTTTATGGTTAGTAAAGATATGAAGGATGAGAAGACTTTGAAAAAAATAAAAGTTTTTTATTAAAGTAAGTTTATTTCCAAACAACACAAAAGCATTCAAAACAAAAGTTATTATTATAAAGGTATCTTTTAATTATTTATTTAATTTAATACTTTAATTCAATTATTTTAAGTAATTTTAATTTAATTATTTAAAAATTTCGCGGCACCCTTGTGGCGTTCTTGCGGCACCCGCTTTGAGAACCACTGGACTACACTCTACGCGTAGATCCTGCGTGTGACCTTTCGGGTCGGCACCTCTTTGGTACCCTGTCAGGATTGACACCTACGTGTTTCTCGAAACACGGAAACCGAGACGGCGATTACGTCACGCCGTCGCGCGAGCGGTTCCGTATGTGGTCAGACGGATTCTTAATGTCGATTCGAGAGACAACATTGGAAGTGACTCAGATACACTTAATTAACAAGGGTTTATTTACAAATCTATTGGATGAAGAATTTTCGCGGAGAGAGAGAGTGCACATACACTTCGCGGGATGATAAATACCTTTGTTAATAGATTCGGGTCTTGTTCGGGTCTTGTTCGGATCTTGTTCGGATTATAACAGCTTCCGATGGG
>NW_019384588.1:303353-319444 GCF_000671375.1 Centruroides sculpturatus | reverse complement strand
CCATTTTACTCACCATAGGTAACATTATCCAATTGTGCAGTCTAAAAATTGGTGACACTTTGAATTTCATAGCAATTGGTTTCTGCGACAAGCACACCTATTTGTGGTACATTTATTTGTGGCAAAGATCTTATTTTCACTTTACCGAATGCCTAGTAGGTAATGTGCGGATTACCTAGATACTCTGCACATTATCTAGGTAATTTGAGAAATGGAACAATTTTCACAACTTTAACGGATCACGCTAGTTAATCTGCAGATTAGCTAGGTAATCTGCAGATTAACGAGTTTCGAGCTTTAGCGGTAACATATGGATTATATAATCTGTATCTTATGCAGCCTGAACAAAACTTCGAATTTAGACAGCATAAGTTTGCAATCTTTAATACAGGTATGAATGTATTATTTATCCCAATTTCTCATACTGGTTACTGATATTTTACCTGTCCTATTTGATAAATAACTTAGATATTTTTTATTTATTAAGCACATATTTCTATGGAAAGTATTTCAGAACTAAGTATTAAATATACTAAAAAACATTGGTGAAAACACCCCGTAACACATGAAATTGAACTAGGCCAACAGGAAGGGTTAAATGCCTTTAATATTATGAGAGAGATAAGATTATATTTAAACAACACGTACCTCAGAAAAAAGCTTTAACTGATGCAAAATAACATTTAACACTACAAACATTTTCAGACCCCTCCTGGGTCCTTCTTCAGGTAAATCATTTGAAACGTTACTAAATACGAAAAAACATTCGTTTGGAATGATTTTTTAAAATCGGAACGATAGAATGGAATCACTTGATCAATAGCTCCGAATGTCAAAGCTTCTATGTCATATCGACAGTTATTTAAATATTTTCCCTTTTTTAAAGATTTTTGTTGTTAAGCATAAAAACATATCACATAAACACAGACTACCCCTTTACTTCCCTTCTTTTAGGTTTACGATTCAGCCTAAAACAGCAGGAGGATACTTAATCCTCCTGCTGTTTTAGGGCCTGCCATGCCAAAGAAAGAGAGATCTCATCTCTGGAATTAAAGGGTGACGAAGTGCTGTATGCCCTGTATATCTCTATCTGCTCCAACCATTTGAGATGGTCTAAATATGAGGAGGTCATAATTAACTTAGCATGAAAAGTCTGCTACTATCTCTGGATCAGATGCATAAGTGGATAAGGAAGTGGAAAATTTATTATGTTGAATGTCCCACATGTGTTCTTTCAACCTGATCCCAACAGCACGTTTCGTTGAGCCTATGTAAATCAAGTCCCTGCCAAAACTCTAAGTGATACTCTGTATACTCCCGGCATTCTTTCCTCCTTAGAGGTTGGAGCAGATAGAGATATACAGGGCATACAGCACTTCGTCACCCATTAATTCCAGAGATGAGATCTCCCTTTCTTTGGCTTGGCAGGCCCTAAAACAGCAGGAGGATTAAGTGAATCATAAACCTAAAAGAAGGGAAGTAAAGGGGTAGTCTGTGTTTATGTGATATGTTTTTATGCTTAACAACAAAAATCTTTAAAAAAGGGAAAATATTTAAATAACTGTCGATATGACATAGAAGCTTTGACATTCGGAGCTATTGATCAAGTGATTCCATTCTATTGTTCCGATTTTAAAAAATCATTCCAAACGAATGTTTTTTCATATTTAGTAACGTTTCAAATGATTTTTTACCTGAAGAAGGACCCAAGAGGGTTCTGAAAATGTTTGTAGTGTTAAATTTTATTTTGCATCGGTTAAAGGTTTTTTCTGAGGTATGTGTTGTTTAGTTAACTCCGATCTGCAGTTGATCGTTATTATTACTAGTAAGACTATACTTAGAACAAAAACAGAATCTTATAAGATTTTGCTTTTGCTCTGAAGAAAAAAAACATTGTCATGTACAATCAAAAGATTATTGTTTACTAATTACATCATTAATAAAATACTTGACATGAGTTTAATGAAAATTCAAGAATAAAATATTAGATTACAGTGGTACCTCAGGTTACGAACGCCCCAGCATACGAAATTTTCAGGATACGACATGAAATTCGAACATATTTTTGCTCCACGATACGAACAAAAACTCACCATACGACGTTACATTAGTTCGCATTTTTCATTTGTTTTTCTTACTACAGTTATTTTTTTTAATGTATTACTTGGCTTTAATTTAAGTATGTTTTTCGCGTTGAACGAATTATTTGGATTTACATATAATCGTATGGGAAAAGATGATCCACCTTACGACATTTTCATGATACGATCTCAGTTTCGGAACGGATTAATTTCGTATCCTGAGGTACCACTGTATATATTTTCTGACTAATAATTTAACAAATAACAGTAAAATACGTTGTTAAATGCATCTAGCAACACTGATGTAACATGCTGTAAAATTCACAATACTAAGTGTGCATCATAGCTGCCATCAATATACCATAGAAAAATTACAACCCTCACTAAAATACTACACAATCTGCAGCATTAAGTAATAACCAATATGTTATATGAACAAAAATAATCTTCAAACAACTGATTATTCAAAATTAACACTCACCAACACCAAAATCCAGTAAAATGTAGAAAATTTTACTGCACACTAATGTTTTCACCTGTTTATAATGGACATCTTCAGGTTTAATTCCATAGAATGGAATAGTAAACAACAATGCAGCCTTGAATATATAGGAGCTACTATTAGAAGCCTCCATGAAGAACATAGGTCTGCAAAAAAAATTTTTTTCAGCTGCATGGAATATTTTTGCTGAATTATATGTTTTAAAGATCGCAGATTCTAAAAATAACTTCCATTACATTCCATCATGTAAAGGTTTTTTTTTTGCAAAATAGAAACAAATTTTTGATAAAAACTCTTATTTATTACAATGAACTAAATATATTATATTTTCTTACAACTAATCAACAAATTGTTTCTGATATTTATACACAATTTTTGGTCTACTCTTTTTTCTTATGAAACCTTTTCTTCTTCTTTTTGATGCTTCTCCAAACTCGTTTCCAATTTCTTTCTCTGGTTTCTCAATTGAACATCCACAGTAGTTAGCTAACATATTGACATCCTGGTGAAATCTTTCACCCTGTTCTCCAATGTAGGCTCCCAAGTTTTTGGGAAAATAGTCAATATGAGAATGTAAGAAATGAACTTTTAAGCTCATCTTGCATCCTTGAGCTTCATATGCTGCTGCCAGCATGCATTGTACAATGGTTTTGTAGTCAGAGTCCTTAGTATTCCCCAAAAACTTATGCACTACATTCTTGAAAGAGTCTCATGCTTCTTTTTCCTTTTCTCCCATTGCTTCCAATAATCTGCTTTGTCTTTATCTCCAAGTTTCAATTTGAAATATTTCTTCACAAACTCACTTATGTTTCTTTGTTGACTTTTCACTGTGTATTCACCACAAGCATAACAGAAGCTGTCGGGAGAAATTACACAACCTGTGCGAGCCATATTAAAGAAAAAAATACAAGCACAGTAGCATTCGAATGCTGGATATAAACTGAGTGTGGCATTAGATGGCCAGTGAGATACTGAACTTATTTAGCTTGTTGAAACATGATCTAATCCAACAGCAGATTATTTATATTTATTCCTAGTATCCCAGATAACATGTCAAAACATGCTCAACCTCACCAATAATATTACTCACTATCAATTTTTAACCTGTTTCTATATGATCATGTGACCTTCCTCTAACACTAAAACTACTTAACCCACCTCCCCCTACCACTACTCTCTTCAACCACTAACATTTTTATTTATTTATTACAAAGTCCAGCTATAATTCATAGAATTAATGTAAGAAATCTTTGTTTTAAGGCCATTTTTTAAATAAAAAAATACAAAATACTAAATTTTAAGTTAACTAGAAATTTTACACTAAATACAAACAACTTGAGTGTAACAAAAAAAATTGACAAGATGGAATTTTTTCGGTATTTTTTTCGTTTTTACCAAGTTGAAATCTATAAGAAAATGTATAAAAATCCTATGCAGTTTTTTACTTGTAGACCTGTGTTATCAGTTATCTATTAGGCTTTGAACAAAAGTCACTAAATTTTTGTAATCAGATATCAAATATTAAGTTAACTAGAAATTTTACACTAAATACAAACAACTTGAGTGTAACAAAAAAAATTGACGAGATGGAATTTTTTCGGTATTTTTTTCATTTTTACCAAGTTGAAATCTGTAAGAAAATGTATAAAAATCCTATGCAGTTTTTTACTTGCAGACCTGTGGAATCAGAGAACACAAATACACCATTAAGAAGTGCCTTGTCACCACAGCACTTGCCACTTACGTGTTAGATAAAGATGTGAAAGTAAACCTATACAAAGTAAGCCTCTTACACCAAATGGCAAACCTACAATAATTGAAACATCTAGAAAAGATTGAGATCTACAGGGCCTTTAGTAGGGGAATAGCAGTTAACTTCAAAGAAACTAATTCAATCTTTACAGCTTGGAGAATGCTGTTTGAGATAAATTAACAGTCAATCCATACAAGACATGCACAGTTCTCCACAAGTTCTTAAAGATAATTTGTTCATTTAAATAAGGTTCTCAAAGCTCTAAATGTTTAACTTACCTTTACCAGGGGTGCACAACCTGCGGCCTGCGGGCCACATACGGCCCCTTATCAATGTTTATGCGGCCCACCGGACGGTACAGGCCAAATCCCTTCTTTCCAAGTTTCTAAGTGTAGAACTTTTCCCTTTCACAAAGTCATTAGCACCCAACTGTTTTATAACTTTCCCTGAAGTGAGAAATGGGGATTGTTCTATACATAAGTCTATTTCTAGCTAACACTTTCTGGTTTAGATATGTGGCGACTAGTTGTCAACAAAAGAGTTCAGGTAGCACAATTGAATAGGAGTCCGTACTCTAGACGAGGAGTCGACAAAAGGACGAAGGCACGTGTTCGAATCGGCCTTTTAAAACCTCCGAACTCCCTCTGGTGGCGATCGGACGAAGTGCGAAATTGGTCGCCACAGTACTCNATTTTCTTGATTATATTTGAGTATTGACTTTAGTATTTTACAGGTAGTACACTCACATGGTGTACTACCTCTACACCAAAGATCATCAAAATCCGTTACCCCAAAGCCATAGGCTCTCCTTGTCAGGTTTAATAAACAAAATGGACATTGGGTACACCCTGCAGTTCTTACATTTCAATAAGTTCAGTTTAACCTTCATTCTTATGAGAGCAAGGATGAATTTCTTGTAAGTTTTGACTGGCATTTCTATTGTTAATTAGTATAAAGTTACAAAAAACTAGAACTAGGAATACTAAATGGAATGAAGAATCCATGCATTAAATTCCAGCAGTATTTAATTTCAAAAAAAAACATTTTCAGCCTTCTTGATAGACCTACTTCAGATCTTATACACTGCATTTTACAAATGTTTGATTTACAAAATGCATTGGTGTTATTCTCTTTATGTAATATTCTTAGTTCCAGTTTTTGGTAACTTTTTAGTAATTAACAATGGAGATGCAAGCCAAAATTTACAATAAACTTTTTCTTGCCCACACGACTAAACTGAATTTTTTATTGGATTGCAATAACTGCAGGGTGTTTCCAATGTCTATTTTTCATATTAAATTGTCCTTTTGATGTGAGTTACTTTCCAAATTAAGATAGATCTTTCTCAGCAAAGTCATTCATAACACTAGAAAAACAATCATGTTCAATCAAAAGTGCATGAGTTACCTGTCATGACCTACAAGGTCACATAGTCAGGTTGAAAAATTTCCTAAAAAATAAAAAACAAAATATTTTGTAAAAATAAATAACAGTTTTAGTTTTGTCTTTGATAGTCAACACTGCAAGTACACTTTCCAGAATACATATTAATTAAATATGCAAGGAAGCATACTTCTTCTGGCATGACATATATGCTGAGCAGCCTGCTACCCAATGCATAGGACATTGTCTGTTTTGTTATAACTTTTATAAATTTCATTTTTATTGATATGGACAGAAAGGAAGTTAAGTTCCAATTTTTCATTTACAGTATAATATAGGTGTGTGATGCATATGTTTCATTCTATAAAACATAAACTATTTAAGTATTTTCTGATCAACTAGATATGATTTAAAATGCAATTTGTAAAAATTACTAAGCAACGAATAATTTAGTTACCTGATTGATTCTCAAATATACCTAATTCTGTTTTTACACAAACTTTTTTTAAATGATTTTGATTTAACACAATTAAAAAATAATAATAATTTGTTAAGTGTGATCCTAATGAGGAATAAGGTTGAAAGTTTCAATGTGGTCTGAAATTATTAATGTCATCTTATAGAGTTATATAAAGGCCTAGCCACAATATGAACTCAGCCATTCGTATGGTATGGAATAACTGAATTTGTTCATAAAACTATTGTTACATCAGCACTATAGGACATTACTGCTAATGTTCAGGATTTCACAGAAAGAACATCTGTGGACAAAGAACATAATAACCAAAGCATTTTTAGAAATAGCAGTGATATTACATTCATGTGTAAATGTATGCATTTATTGTCAGAAAGCAAATAAAATCTTGTGTATAACTCACATATTCTGCTCAATTTTTATGTTCATTAATTCTTTACATTTTTTTTTTTTTCCAAATGAAATCTATGTTTTTATATATCATTTTTATTCATGTGCAATGCAATGTATATGAAATAAAATTTGATAACATGCAAAAAAATAATAATAAGATTCTAACAAGACTTTTCATATGGTTTATTTTATTATTTTCGTTGAGTTTTTAGGTCTATAAACAACCTTCTAATTTAACATATATCCAATATATATATATATTTTTTAATACGTATTTTCCAGGAACCAATCTGTCATGTAAAAACAGAATTAGATGTATTTGTAAGTATAAATTCAAGAAAAAAATTTATTTTTAACTAAAATTTACATTGCTTAAACATAGTCTACCATAATATATTTTTTCTCAAACTGTGACAATTTTGAGAAAATACTCACAACAGAAAATAAATTGGTACCTTTAAAATATGACAATATATTTGAGGAAGTTCCACTGCTACTAGGCTTGTCTAATGTTTTGCACATTTCAAGTGATTAATGTCCGAATGCCCACCATGAGTTACTGAAATTCTGAAAAGCACATTTCACTTTGTCAATACAATCATAAACTTTTTCAAAAATGGATAATCCGTTTTTAATTCATCAGTAAACACAAAGTTTCTTTTTGGCATTTTGGAGATTAAATTAATTTAATGTAAAGTACAAAATAATCACAAATGCTGACTAGCAATTTGAACTTGACTAAGATAGGACATGCACAATAATGACATGGCCAGAAAGTTTCAGTGTTGCCAACTGTAATTGAAACAAAATATCTAAAAACATGAAATAAAAATACAGTGGGTGATCGGATAATGAACACTTTTGCGAAATATTTTTATGATCGGACAATGAACACATGTTCGGATAACGAACACTTGACTGAACAAACACAAGAAGGAGCGACGTAAAATAACAAATACTGATTGGTCTTTCTTTGTCTTCAGGCAACAATTCGAAAATTTTCGGAGCGCGGGAGACGTCGACATCGACTTTCTACCCAGTATATACTGATCGGATAGTATTTCCCTGAACTTTGAAACACTCCCTTGTAATTCCAGTCCTTGTAATATTTCTGACAGAAACAATTCTTTTACGTTTTCTTCTGAAAATGCGGATTTATGCCGATATCTGCTATTAAAGATCTTTTGAAGAAGTGGAGGATGTCAGAACAATGGTTTTAAAATGACATCCAAACCAGGTTGAGGTTAATAGGCCTAGGGATCTATACAATTACAATGCTATTAATTACTTCTGAAAAATCATGAAGACAGAAAAGCAATCGACATTGGACAGATTCTTTAACCCCACAAACAGAAAAAAACATGACTAATAAAAATGCAAGACCGTGTATATATGTATTTTTATTATTACATATGAATAAACATAGTAAGAAAGTATATATTGTTTTATTTTTGGGGGGGGTCTCCAGAACGAATTAATCAAATTCCCATAGAAACCTATGGTAAATCAATAATCAGTTAACAAACAATTCGGATAGTGAACAAAGTCTTGGAACGGATTATGTTCGTTAACTGATCACCCATTGTATTTGAATCTCATAGACTATACTATACTATACTAGTTGAAAGAAGGGGCTACCTCCTGGTTCCACTCAAAGGTACGACCAGGAGATTGTAAAGGTGGTGAAAGAAGAGGAAGAGAGAACAAGACAAGTGATGAAAAGGAGGGCAGGGTGATGATAGGATCATAGGGCACTGCATTGGTAGTTTATTAAATACAAAACAGAAAACATATGTACAAATTATATATAAGATGCATGTAACACAGGTGACAACAAATAATGACTAATACAGTTTGTACAAATATAAATAGAGAACATTATAACGTATTTACAATAAATATGTAGATGCACTGGTGAGGACCAAACCACTTGTTTGGTCAAATACAAAACATAGACTACATGATATTATAAATTCTGTGGAAAAATATCTGGATGAAAAAATAAGACATTTAAATTCATTAGGCCACATGCTATAAAC
Organism: Centruroides sculpturatus; assembly: GCF_000671375.1. Classification (NCBI taxonomy): domain Eukaryota; kingdom Metazoa; phylum Arthropoda; class Arachnida; order Scorpiones; family Buthidae; genus Centruroides; species Centruroides sculpturatus. Next base: position 310,818 of record NW_019384588.1, on the reverse strand, counting down.
TTTGGAGGAAAACATCTAGACAACATTAAAAGTATTTAGATCTAGATACAAAGTATTTAGATTGGCAACAGTGAATGTAACAGAAGGGATATTTTAGTTACCAAATTGCCATTTTTATTTCTTGTATATTCAGTATATTCAGCACTTTTAAAATTTTACCAAATAACCAGGACAAAATGACAAACTGACACGCTATAAAAGCAGGACATATGGTAAGCCTACTTAAACAACAACACAGACAATCATTATTCAACAATTTAATTGGTTACATTACATCTTGTGATATGTCATGGTAAAAAATAACTTTTTTCTCTGGAAAACTTGAGAAATTGATTTCCAGTTCCATTTGCCATTATGATCTAAGTATTTATTATAAGATTTATAGTAAGTTTTCAGTTTGTGAAATTCCATTATAATTATCAAATAAACTTTATTAATAATTTATTTTTTTAAATGAAAAATCAATACAATGTTTTTTAAAATTTTTTTTACAGAAAGTAAATACTTGTCCAGTGGATAGGTTACCTTTCATGTTAATTCTTGTGAGAGAAAAATTGCAAGGAACTATTGTTCGAAGGGTTAGTTCTGTTTAATTTTTCATTATAAATATTTATAACTGTAGGTACTGTATATTATTATTAATGTATTTAAAAATTATTATAATATGATATATTTAAAACTTAATATTTTTGTGGATGAAGAATATTAAAAATTGTGATATTTAATATATTTAGCTTTTTGTGAATCTTTTATATATAAAATATTGTGTATATCAGTTCTATGTACCTACTGTATTAAATAATAGATTATAGATGATTATTACAGTAGAGCATCGTTTATCCGAATCAATTGGGGACTAGGGTGGTTCGGATAACTTATTTTTCAGATAACGAATCATGTACGAAAAAATATATTAATTTATCCCATGTTGAAATTTCTCTCCATTGTGTGTCGTTTCACGTTGAATTTTCGTCGATGTTAAGCCTAACGAAGACTATTGTATCGTTAAAAATTATTTTTTTATTTTGTACAAACAAAATCAATTTATTGAAAAACATAAAAACAATAAAAAATTATACTTCAGATGTTAATTTAGTATCAAAAGCGTAAAATATTTGAGTAGCCCGAGAAATAGCCGAAGATTGCAGCGCCACAGCACTAGTGAAAATTTAAATTTGCCGACTGGAATGCTTTCGGATAACAGACGTTTCAGATAACCAGCTTTCGGATAAACGACGTTCTACTATAGATGTATTTACTTTTGACCTACTTAATTTTTCAAAAATTAACTAGATCAAAAGTAAATACATTTAATAATCATCTAGTAACATTTTTTTTATTTGTATTATAATAAAACTCTTAATACAGTAGACCTCATTATATCGTGTCTCATTATATCATGCTGTTTTTTTTTTTTTGTTCCCAAATTTTAAGAGCATTCAAGTCAATAAATTTTAAATTACAATTGCCATTGAAATTTGCAATGAAATATGGTATTTTATTCTTATCATTAACATTGTTTCAATGTTAATGATAAGAATAAAATACCATATTTCATGATAGAAACTATCACTGCAGGTGAAACAATAAATTCATTAAGAGATAAATAAGCAAAACTGTTGGGCAGATCAATTATCATTTATGTTTCCTTTTGATATTAAAAGTTGTTTATTTATTGATTTTAAGTACTGTCTCCTCATTTACAAGTTTCTGTGAATTTCAAATTTCGCACCTTTATGCACATAAAAGTGTGAAATTTTGAATTAACTGTTTAACCTGTAAGGAAAAGATTTCTTTATTTCTGAATGGAAAGGTCTAAAATTTTTATACAGTAGTAACTTTATTTTGCTTTTTTTAGAGAATTTTTACTCTCTAATTTTATAATTTTTGATGTTTTATTATATGTTCAATATTTATTTTTTAAATTTTCAATTACTGTATTTATAATTTTTATTGAAAAATATAAATTACAGGAATTTTTAATGAGTGATTTATTATGAAATACATAATAAAATCATAACCGATATTTTGTTTTTATATTGACAGTATTAATCTTTAAATGTCATTGTTAAAGAAACAATAATGCTAATTGGGCATTTGTGGTGGTATTAATGTTTATGTAAATGTCAATTAATATGATATAACCATGAATAAAATTCAGTATTGAAAAACTAAGTTTATTTTATATCAGAAACACTTGCTGATGAAAGAATATAGAGGATAGAGATTCCATAACATGTATAATCTAAGTAAAAATAGTAAAACTAACATGACGAATGGTTATTTACGTTTAATAAATATACAATAAATATAAGAACAACTTTTAACAAAGATAAAATATTCATTCTTACATGTATAATCTGATTAGTAAAAACACCAAATTTTTAGTACTCTGTTATATTGCACTTTTCAGGAGACAAAGCAAAAGCTCGATATAACAAGAGCTTCTGTATTAAATTGAAATATTTTCAAATTTAGATCCCAGCTAATGGCTGGAAATCAATGAACTCATGGTTAGAGCAACAAGATGACGACGATGAAAGTGATTTAACATATTGTGAAGTGTGTGGACAATGCAACCAAGAAGATCGTCTTCTTTTGTGTGACAGTTGTGACTTAGGCTATCACTGTGAATGTTTGGACCCTCCATTGGAGAATATTCCTGTTGGTGAATGGTTCTGTCCAAACTGTGATACAAGAGGTTTAGATGAATGTAAGTTGTCAATTTTTTGCTTTGTTTTGTTATGATTAGTCTATTTTAATATTGACTGATTTAAATTTTAAAATAATAATAATCTGTTTTGTCATGTTTGTTGAGTTTATTTAATTTAAGAAAATCTTAAAAGCTTATTACAATATTCAATTTTGTAAATATAGTAAGATCCCGCTTAATGTGGGGATGTGTTAATAGACGACAAAGCACTGAACAAAACAGTGTTAAATGTGGTCAATTTAACATAGAGTAAATAGGGAAAGTGGAACATGTGAGCAAAAATAAACAGATTTTACTTTAATTTTAAGTTATTTTTATATTAATTAGCATAATAATATATTATATTAAATAACATACAAACATATGCACACAGAAATGTAAAGTTCATTTTTTGTGATGAAGGTCCTGGATCTGAAATTTTTGATTTTTTTTTTCTTTTCAATGAAATCGTCTAGTTTCATTTTTCACTTTTTCCTTAAGCAAATGTCGGTAGCAGGAGATGGCATCCAAAATGCCTCGTCTTGCTTTTGCACTCCTTTCAAAATCTGGATCATTCGCTACAATTTGATCAATGATTTTGGTTATCGTTACAAACCTTAACNATTTGCACAATAGTATATATTAAATAACATACAAACATATGCACACAGAAATGTAAAGTTCATTTTTTGTGATGAAGGTCCTGGATCTGAAATTTTTGATTTTTTTTTTCTTTTCAATGAAATCGTCTAGTTTCATTTTTCACTTTTTCCTTAAGCAAATGTCGGTAGCAGGAGATGGCATCCAAAATGCCTCGTCTTGCTTTTGCACTCCTTTCAAAATCTGGATCATTCGCTACAATTTGATCAATGATTTTGGTTATCGTTACAAACTTTAACTGAAGAAATCTGTAGAGAAATTCTTTGGTTTCTTTATTTTCAGAATCACTATTTTCCAGTTCTACATGAATTCCTTGTTCTGCCAGTTCTTTAAGGTCGTTGTTGGTAAGCCTCTCTCCAGAAACATGTTGTAACTCCTCAATATCCTGTTTGTTTACAAACATTGCTAAACCCAATATATAATATAGCTAAACACCAACCAAATGCCAAAATTCTATCGGGCTAGTTTAAGGCTAATTACTAAATGAATTACGTAACCAATTTGGTTCTAGAGGTAAGCGTTAGGCGCCATCTCTTATTAACATTAATAATTATAAATAAATTAATGTTAATAAGAGATGGCGCCTAACGCTTACCTCTAGAGCCAAATTGGTTACGTAATTCATTTAGTAATTAGCCTTAAACTAGCCCGATAGAATTTTGGCATTTGGTTGGTGTTTAGCTGTTTGTTTACATTTCCTAGTCCTGCTATATTGATTAGGTTGAGTTTGGTCAACCTAATGATACAGCAATAGGCCCTTCTCGTTGAGAATTCTTGGATACCTTCAGCCATAACTTCTTCCACACTTCATTAATGCATTTATAAGTTAAGTATTGCCAAGCAAAGTCAATATTGCCTATTGTATCCATGATGATGTATTTTTTCCAAAATTACACCAAACAAACATAGATAAAAAAAAACAATGAATTGACACCTTTTGCTGATTGGTTTGTGTTTGGGAATAATCATATATACAAATCAGTGAAATGTGACGATAATTTAAATCAATGTAAATTTTGAGCTTTTTTTTTTTTAAGGCTTTGAGCAGACCATGTTATATTGAATCAGCATTAATTGAGGCAATGTTAAGTGGGGTCTTACTGTAGTTTTAAAAAATTTACTCAAATTATTAGAAAAAATACTGAGAATAATCCAAATAGTTTTAAATCTGTTATTCATTGAAATTAGTTAATAATATTAGCCATTAACAGATATATAAATATTTTAAATTATTCTTACTCTGTAAACACAGAGGGTCTTTTAATCATGGATTCAGCCCTGCCTATAATGAAGCCAACTACAATGGTGATGGAAGGAGCCAAACATAACCAGGACAGACAACCCCTGAAAAATTTCTGTGGTTTTACAATTGCCCAGATCTGATCTCAGACCCCAAAGTGATGCCTTAACCTTAACAGTCTGTTCTATTTTATTTAATGATAGTTAAACTGTATAATCAAACCTCAAAAATAATTCTGTTTTTACCATCCTTACAATTATTAATGAATACTTGTGAATGAATTTTTCCCATAAATATTAACCCTTAACTGGTTTTGTAAATTTTACAATCATAACTGGTATGGTGGGGGCTGCACAGCCCCCAAGCAAAATTTGCCTCTAGAGAGCAAGTTTGAACAACGTGACAGTTTGAAAGTGCATAAATGCTAAATGGAACTCTTGTTTAGTATAATCAACTCCTATATATTCATATAATTTTTTTTACTTAATTATTACAAGATATCACAAAATTGTTACAACTTTTGGTGTTTGCTTTTTTCAAAAATACAAAAATCTACTCTATTGTAAGGTTTTAACAAAAATATTTTTTTTTTTTATTCTTAAGAAGCTAGTCTTTCAAAATAGTAACTCTTATAGTCTCTAACTATCATTTGTTAAAAAACCACAGGTAATATAATCACTTCTACTTTTAAGACTCAGGAACATTTTAACGAAATACGTAGTTCAGTCTTGATAGTTATCACATAGTATTTTTGCAGTACTATGCACTTTACAAACAAATTTGAAACAACTGTTGCACTTAGTAGCATATTTTCCATTTTTTTTAGCACAAAATGACAACATACTTATTTTAGGAGTTTTTGGCTTGATCTAGCAATTTGTATAATATTATCATCTATTAGCAGTTCAAATGATGCTTTGGTAGTCATTTTGAATTTTTGATGCAAGTGTGTGATATCTTTGCAAAATAATTGTAAAAATAAAAAAAAACATAAAAACACATATTCACAAAAAAAACCAACGTAACTGGTATCGTGGGGGCCGTGCAGCCCCCAGAAGGTACGTAGCTCCATCCTGGTAAGTGCTAAAACGCCGAATGTTTGGCACCCCAAGCGAGGCACGACGGAATGAGATTACATAAAATGGCAGCTACTGCACAAAAAGGAAATTTTCGGACACAGGACATAATACACTAGACAAGGTCTGTCCTGTTTACATACAGGAACTGCAGAGATTCATCAAAGGGATGAGGTAGGTCTAGCGGGGGTTCAGTGGCCAATCCTTTCCGTCTTAAATGGGATTAAGCCCCGATGCCGTCGGTGCCCAAGGCAATGCACCTGGCTGCGGCATCGACAAGGGGCAGGATTGGCCACGACTCCGCTGCGGACTGTCTGACTGTATTCCGGGAAAAATTTTTATATTGTCCTTTTTACCACTCAAGCGGGGTGGATCGCTGCACATCTTTAAGTGGCTTGACCACTTGCAGGTTTTATCCTTCATGCTTCGGCCATAGGTTCTGGTCGAATTGTATATATTGTATATAATCAATTTTGGTTTTCAAATTTGTTTTGTTGTTACTTTAAGTTTATTTTTATTATTTTGTCGGGACCATCAAATTTGTAATCACTTGCCAGTTGCATCTGGATTTGTTGTAAAAAATTTTTAAGGACTTAATAAATGCCCGGTGCAGGGCGCTCTCTGGGTCTCATGCCTTCTTTCACACTTTCCTATCTTCCTTTCTTTTCACACTTCAAACCTCATGCTTTCTCTTCTTTCCTACTTCCAAGGGCTAAGTCCGTCGCTTAAAAGACGGACAGCTCTCTAATTCTCTTTTTAAAGATGTTTAAAGATAAAATGGCAGCTGCGCACAATGCTTAGATTTTTAAAAATTCGTAAAGATATGGCGCGTGGGGCAGTGCGGCCCCCATAAAACCAGTTAAGGGTTANCTGGTAAGTGCTAAAACGCCGAATGTTTGGCACCCCAAGCGAGGCACGACGGAATGAGATTACATAAAATGGCAGCTGCGCACAATGCTTAGATTTTTAAAAATTCGTAAAGATATGGCGCGTGGGGCAGTGCGGCCCCCATAAAACCAGTTAAGGGTTAAATAAAAAAACTTTTATCTGAAGTACTAAATGTGTGATTTTACATTGCAATTCATAGTTTTAACACTAGATTACAGGACTTTTAAACTCTTAGAATCATACTAAGAATATGCACCTTAATATTTCATTAAAATTAGCAAAATATGTTTTTTAATATTCACATTCAAATACAATAGACACATGTGTAAAGGAAATATATGTATTTATTCGATAGTTTAGTATTTGATGTTTATTCATTACATGGAATGTAATGAATAAACATCAAATACTAAACTATCGAATTACATATTCATTACATGGAATGTAATGAATAGATATCAAATACTAAATTGTGTAAGTTCACAATAATTTCAATTAAAGAAATAGCTAATTAAATACAGTTTTATATTTCATTTTGAAAATTGTTGATAGTTTCTTCCTCAATACAGAGTTGTATCACTCACTAGCTTTAAAAAATGATCTAACTAAACCAAAATCAAAAAAAAATCCTCCCACAACAAAGGAATGAATTTTACACTAAATGACCTAAAGTTACACTTTAATACAGTAGAGCCTCAATTATCTGACTCAATTGGGGACTGGGGTTGGTCGGATAATTGAAAAGTCGGATAACCGAAAAGTATGAAAAAATCCATTATTAGTGTAGTATATTATTATATCCCATGTAATTAGTATATTAGTATATCGCTATTAACCTATTTTGCGTTGAATTTTCATCGATGTTAAGCCTAACAAAAATTTTTTAAAATAATAATCGTCGCTATTGTA
>NW_019384588.1:300573-302265 GCF_000671375.1 Centruroides sculpturatus | reverse complement strand
GCGTTGAATTTTCATCGATGTTAAGCCTAACAAAAATTTTTTTAAATAATAATCGTCGCTATTGTATCGTAAAAAAATTAGAAAATTAAGCCTCGTTTAAATACTGGTTCCCTTTCATGGTCGAATGAGTGTTGCCAGCTAAAACACGTAAAAATAATATTAAAGTAGCCAAGACATAGCCAAATATTGTAGCGCCACATCACTAGCGGACATTTGAAATTTGCCTACTAGGACGGTCGGTTAACCGAGGTGTCGGTTAATCAAGGGTCGGATAATCGAGGCTCTACTGTATTGTCAACTCAGAATTAAAATTTATTGCTATACCTAGTTTATAATAATTTTGCACTGTGTAAGCATTAAAATTAGTTTACAGAGTTTTACTTATTATTGACTAATTGATCTAAAATTCAGCTTCAAATTTTTTTAAGACTTGGCTACTGGCTACATTGGGTATGATGGCAATGACTTATTGCTGATCAATTAATACAATCTATCATGCTATCAACATTTTCAGATGGCTTAAAAAAGTTGGAGAAACGCTTGGAAAAGTGTATAGAGCTTAGAGGAGATTATGTTGAAAAATAAAAAAAAATCTACCTAAAATAATTTGTTTTTCTATTTTTTTCTAAGGACTTATTGAACGACCCTCATAACAGCTTTACTTTCTACCATTTTGCAAAAAATCTAAACCAAAGACGACATTATTAAAATTTTGGTTTATTTGCATTAGTTTTTGAACCCTAAAATTTATAAATCAATTTTATATTCATTTAAGTCACATTTGTATAAAATAATATTTAATAACTTTTAAGTTAGAAGATGATGATAAAATAAATTTTTACATAACATTTTTTAACATTAATTGTTTGAATGAAACAATTTCAGCATTCTGTTTGGTGGCCTAACCATTTAAAATTCATCAATTAATGTCTTGATTTTGAAGTTTTGTTTATGTAGAGAGCAAATTTCTGGTAATAAACAGAAAGAGGAATGAATATTGTGTTGACAGTACTGTCCTTCCTGGTGAATTTTTATTCTGCAAATTACAGTNTTGGAAACCACTGATCTAGTGCTGTCCAACAGATATAATTTAGAGATAACCTAACTAATTTAATGCTATTAATAAAATATTTTTTATCTGCTAGTTATTTTAATGCTCATATTATAGTACTTTTATCAGATATTTTATTTTAATATCTGGTTACTTCTTGAAAAAGTCATACTATAATAATATTGAATAGGCTTGTGGGAATATATATATTTTTTAAAACAATTTATACAAATAAATTATTTTTGCAGATTGCATTACAATATATGCAGTCTTTTGAAAAGTAATATTGTTATACATATATTAAAATAACAATATATATGGTGATCATAATTAAAGAGTAAGTGTTTAAAGCTCTCTGTAGAAAGAATTATTGAGTAAATCTCAATCACATTTGGTATGCATACTGTCCTGAGTATGCAATTTCAATTTTTGGGGAAAACATCAAAATTCAACCACTAAGGCAAAATTTGAAACTGATGTCCTCTTATTGTGCATATTACATATATTTTCTAATGAATTTCCGGCATTAAGAAACAAACTGCAATAATTTTTTTGATTATAGATGTAGAATATCGAATTGATAATTACATTAAAGATATAGATCTATGTGCATTAGGTGCATATATAATATATATAATAAT